>NW_012105997.1:758080-845585 GCF_000951045.1 Mandrillus leucophaeus | reverse complement strand
ACACCTACATCCACCCCACACCTGTGCTCACACTCACACCTACGTCCATCCCACACCCACAGCTACATCCATTCCAACCTGTGCTCACACTTTTACCCACACTCACACCCACATCCACCCCACACCTGTGCCCATACTCACACGTGTACCCACACCCACACCTACATCCACCCCACACCTGTGCTCACACTTACACCTGTACCCACACCCACAACCATATTCACCCCACACATGTGCTCACACCTTTACCCACACTCACATCTGTGCCCACACTTGTATCCACACCCACACACCCAACTCACACCAAGTATCTTTTTGAGGAAAAACCTGACAGTGCACTAAAGTTACTTAAAATATGTAGATGTTGTTGTTGATGACGTGGTATACCTTCTTGTAAGAAACCATCATAGAGCATACATAAAAGTTTAAATAAAATGTAATCAATATATAGTTGTTTATAATGGAAAAGATTAAGTGAGAGAATGATAGTTAAGTAAATAAGAGTTAAAGTATAACAATATTTTGCAGTCATTAGAAATTGTGATTTTGCACCAGAGCACTGCTACTTCACCATTTCAGCACCCCCATTACAAATACCTACTAATGACAGATAAAAATACAAGGAAGGAAACATCAAAAAGACACAGGCACACAGAAAAACAAAGCCCATGCCTCCTTGGACCCAAGGGAGCAGTGACAGCAAGCGGGCAAATGGGTTTAGGCTTAAGACCCCTGTGCTGGGGCCTGGCAGTTGGTGACTGGCTAACCAGGCTCCACGGGCTGCAGAGGTCACTGCCGGGAACGAGGGCTGGAAGGGGATTCCACTGATGAAACGAGGCTGCCAAGCTGCTGCTGCTAACTGTTCATGGCTGCATCTCCTGGGAAGCCACAGTCTGAAGGGGAAGGAAAATCTGGCATAGTCTTGTACCCAGGACTAAGCTCACCTTCCGGGAGGGCAGAGACTGAATCTACAGTAGCCTCAATTACTTCACACGCCATAAAGTGGTTTAAAGTACAGTTTTAGTATCTATCAGGATATAAAAACACGGTACACTGTAGGAAATCTGCAGACGATCAGGGATGTCAAATTATCTAAAAAGTTTCCAGAAAGGAAACTTTTTGGAAAGAGAAGAAAATTGGACAGAAGACTTCTCAATAGCAACAAAACAAGCCTGAATATGAGAGAGGACTATCCTCAAAGTGCTGCACAAACAAACAAACAAACAAACAAAAAACACAACACTTGTCAACCTTGAATTCTGTACCCAGCTAGATATGATTCAGGAGTGGAAGAAAAATACATAAATTTTCAGATGAACAGAGTTTAAAAATTCACTACTCAAAGACCATCATTGAAAGAACTACCAGAAGTCTTACTTCAGCAAGAATAAAAGCAAACCCAGAGGGAAGAAGTGGGTGCAAGAAATATTGATAAAATACACTGGCAAGTTTAATTAATTATTGACAATGATGATAATTAATTATGTGTGTTTTGTAGTGAACGTAACCTTAGTCAACAGTAAAAAGAAGGATGAGAATGAGGCAGGAAGTTAGTTAACTGGGCATTGGAATGTGATAAATTGCTAGCCTTGTCCAGGGGTTAGATGTAAATATGGATTGATTCTGCAATACATATTTAAAATCGCTGTTAACAAAATTTAAATAGCAAAAGGTAACTACGAGAATGGGAGTATAATCTACAACTTCCAAACCATCAGAGAAAAAACAACACGATGGATATGGAAAACTTGTTAAATCCCTCAGAGAAGATAGAAAAGACACAAAGGTATATATTGATAAACAGGGCCTAGAATGTAAGATATTCAAAGTTCTAAATTTGTCCATTATTGCAATGCATGTAATAAGTTGAACTTATAAATTAAAATTAGAAAATCAGCTGTGTTTAACAACATCAACAAAAAACTAAATGCTTCTTCTAGTAAATAGACCTGGATAAAATGAATCAAGAATGTTTACAAATAGATAGAAAAACATATCAGAGAAACATTAACCGAAAGAAAATTGCTGTAGTAATATTGATATAGAAAATATAAACATTGATGTTAAGATACCTTACATTACAAGAGCAATCCCTCAAGAAGATGTTGCAATCATTCCAATTAGAAAACAGTAATAACAAATTTTGAAAACTAAGAGAATTACTAAACAAACCATAGTTTAAAGAGGAAATCATAATGCAGCAATGAAATTATAAAATATTTTAAAAGAGAAACCATGACATTAGTGCCTACAAATACTTGTAGGATGTATCTAATGCTGTACTTGGAGGTAAATTTATAGCCTTTAATACACTTATTAAAAGAAAAAAATGTTGAAGTAAATAAAAAAGGAATAGAAGAAAAGAACAGCAATGTTAAGAGCAAAAGCAACTGAAATAAAATAGAGACCTAAAGATGGTTCTTTAAAAAAAAATTAGTAGAAAACAACAACAATAAAATTCCAAGTGTAAGCAAGAGAAAAAAGAATAGAAAAAGTGCACAATATAAGGATACTGAGAATGAAAAGAGGCTTAATTACAGATCCAAAATATTCTTAACAACTTAATGTCAGTACCATGACAAGTCAAACTAAATGTACAAGTTTCCAGACAATATTACCAATATATTACTAAAAATATCTTATTAGTAAAATACCAAAAGTCTAAATACACTTATAATCACTAAATAAATTGAATTATTAGTCAGAATTTAATACCCAAAATAACTTTAGAGGCAAAGATAGTCTTACAGGTAAAGTTTTCAAATCTCTGAGAACAGATGATTCTCATTTTATGTAGTCATAAAAGTCTAGAAAATAATTGAACATCACTGCAACTCAGATTTTCTCTAGGAATGCCAAAATGGCACCACGTCCATAAATGTCATATACCTCATTAACATATTAACAGGAAAAGGGCATTTTACATGTGATCATTACAGTGAGTTCAGAAAAACATAGAATAAATCTCTACTCATGTTAAGCAAATAAACAACTCTTAACTGAGGAGAAATAGAAGGAAACGTTCTTAACCTAGTGAAAGAGTGTGTCGTCCCCAAACGCAGAGCCAGCGTGATTCTTAATGGCCACATACTATACACGTTTCTTCATAGTTACAAAGGAAGGACACCCCAAGATCTTCAGCACTGTGCTGGGGCCTAAGTCCATGCAATAAGATAATAAAATGGAGTTTTTTAATGTAAGGAATAGTCACAAGGCCATTATTTGCAGAGAGTATTATGCACACGGAACGGCAACTCATGGGAGAAACACCAATGGGCAATACTCATGAGAAATCATCTATAACCTATGATATGGTTTGGCTCTGTGTCCCCACCCAAATCTCACCTTGAATTGTAATAATCCCCACGTGTCAAGGGTGGGGTCAGGTGGAGATAACTGAATCATGAGGGCAGTTTCCCTTATACTGTTCTCATGGTAGTGAATAATTCTCATGAGATCTGATGGTTTTATAAAGGGCAGTTCACCTCCACACGCTCTCTTGCCTGTCTCCGTGTAAGACGTGTCTTGCTTCCCCTTTGCCCTCTGCCGTGATTGTGAGACCTCCCCTGCCATGTGGAACTGTGAGTCCATTAAACCTCTTTTTCTTTATAAATTATGCAGTCTTGGGTATGTCTTTATTAGCAGAGTGAGAACAGACTAATACAACCTCATAAATGTGAATCCAAACAAAACACTACCTCGCTTATGACACTGGCAAATATTTAAACAATGAAAACCAGTGCTGGTTCCCGTGATGACACTGTAGTTTTGTTCTGTCTGTGTAGGCCCTTAAATTGGTATGATTCTTCTGGAAAGCAGCGTGTGTGTATGTGTGTGTGTGTGTGTGTGTGTGTGTGTGTGTATTAATTTCCGTGTGTTAATGGGAATGTAGAATTTCTGAGTCAAGGAATACAATCTTGTCTCAGGACATCTGAAAGCTTAGGCAGTTATGTCCTGGTACCTAGTAGTCCACTTAACAAATGCTTGCTAAACAAATTAAAGAAATGTGTCAAACTATTCATATGATTAGGATATATTTGCTATTCTTTTTGCAAATATTTTCCCAGTGTGGTTCATCTTGCTCAGTGTGGTTGACAGGGTTAATTCTTTCAAGGCCAAGGAGCTTCAGAGTGGAGGAGGTAGGCTCCAGCCCAGGTGCGTCCGAGTATGAAGCTATTGCCCTTATCTGGGATGCTTCATTCGACATAAGGATGTGGCAATTGATGGGGCCAGACAGGGAGGCAGGGCCCAGACAGAGCATGAAGGTTTTTAGTGCTCCCAGCTAAGGAGTCTGGGCTTTATTTAATAGTTCTGCGAAATGAAGGAGGAATGGAGCAGATTAATAGGCTCACGTGTGGTAGCAGGGTGGGTGGGGGGTGCCGGGGAGCCATTTGAATTTAATGGCTGTAAACGGGGGAATAACATGATCTTATTTTTGGTTTTAAGGGAGGAAGGAATACATAGGTGGAGCACGAGGGATTTTTAGGGCTGGGAAACTATTCTGAATGATGCTGTGATGATGGATATATTCCATTATGCCTTTGTCAAAACCCACAGAATGTACAACACAAAGAAGTAAGCTTTGGACTTAGTTAATGTATCAGTACCGGTCCACTGGTTGTAAAGTATATCCCTATGCTAATGCAAGATGTTAATAACAGGTGAAACTTGGGGGCTGGGAGAGGCTGAGGGAGTGTACGAGAACTCCTTATTTCCCAATCATTTTTCTGTAAATCTTAACCTCTTCTAAAAAAAAATCTATGAATAATTCTTAAAAGATGATTCTACTATGCAGCCATAAAAAAGAATGAAACCATGTTCTTTGCGGTAACATACATGCAGCTGGTGGCCGTGATTCTAAGTGAGTCAACGCAGGAACAGGAAAGCAAATACCACATGTACTCACTTATAAGTGGGAGCTAAACTTTAGCTACTCATGGACATCAACCTGAGAACAACAGACACTGGGGGCCCCTAGAGGTGGAAGGGAAGGAAAAACTAACTACTGGGTGCTATGCTCAGTACCTGGGTGACGGGATCACTTGGATCCCAAACGTCAGCATCATGCAATCTACCTAGGTAACAAACTTGCACGTGGACTCCTTGAATCTAAAGTGAACATGGGGAAAAAAGTCATTCTGGTGGCAAAGGAGAGGCTGAAGGAGCATTAGGCAGCATTTCCATCTCTTATGCCAGAGTCCCTCCAGGCTAATCTAGCCCTTTGCCCAGAGACCACAGTCTGTTCCACTGCTTAGGGGTGCATGAGATGGCAGGGAAGGAGCCCACAGGCTCTTCCAGGTGCATGGCCTGGGAAACTGAGGTGTAGTTGACAAGCTGTTTGCATGACACTCAAGGAAGGTGCTTGAGCTGCCCGTACAAGGGCTGGGCTCCTTGCCAAGGCTTGGGTCTTGGCTAACCTTCTCTCCATGAGGGCTGCCTGGGGAGGGTGGCATGTGGTATTCTGAGGACAAAAACCAGAAGTGCCGCCTCGTGTGTGACCTTCTTCTGGGAGAATGGAACTAAGATGGTGTGGAGAGGGGCCTGAAGCTGCTTTGGCAAGGGAGACAGCACACACCACACCTGGGGAACTTCACCTTAAATGTTTAAAGAAATGAGCAGGGCTCTAAATCACTCAACCTGGGGATCTCCCTAGCCAGAAAAAAAGATTGATTTTAATAGACATCTTCAGTCTTCCAGTGATTAAGAAGAAAGTTCCAGGGGAGTTGAACTTCTCTTTAATGTTCTCGAGGGCAAGGGGTTTCTTCCGGGCAAGTAGTGGATACGGGCTTCTAACAGACCCCTCATAGGCTTGGGTGCCCTGGATTTCCCAGCCTGGCTCCGAGTCTCCCCCAGTACCTCGGGAGACTTTCCATTACAGTTGTTTATACTTTTCATACTTTAAAAAAAGAAAAATAAAAGTGGGGGGGGTGGGTATTTGTACATTGCATGTCATTCATTATTCCAAATGTAATTTTAATCACTTCAACATGAAAGCATCTTAATATTCTCAATAATGGCACTGGTAACTTTAAATATTAAAATCCACATTAGGAATTCCCCTGCCTATGTAGAAACTGCAGTATTTGCATTATGGATTGTGAATTTGACCCAGTCACTACTTTCTGAACTCAATCTTAGATGATCCTACTGCTGGCTACCAAGCCCCCAGCAAATGCCAGGGAGATTAGTGGTAAACAAGGTCCTAACGCATCAAAATTAAATGTTCCTAATTATCAACTTTAAACGAATCCTCACTGTGCAGCAGGGGTAATTCCTCTCCGTGTGTTTGTGACACTCAGAGAAGGTTTTAGGACACACAGCATTACCATAATTTTTTCGACTGGAGTTCTCATAGGACATCAGATGAGGTCCCTACCCTTAATTTTAATTGCATCGGCTGCATTCTTAATTAAAAACTGTACAAATGGATTTTATGCCATGCCAAAAGAAATCCAACTTCATTAGTTATAAAACCTTTTAAAAATTGATGCAAATATGTGAATTCCTTAAAAGTTTGAACTCAAAGTCCTCATTTTATGTCAAGTTGCTTTTAATCTAGAGAATAATGAAGTCAATATAAATTAAGGCTTTTGCCTCTTGTTTTTGGGGGGGAATTGTTTCTGTCATTCTGATTTTACATTTTTCCTTGTAGAATAAGATTCATTTTAAATTCAAATACTTTAGAGATTTGTAGAAGGGGGGAAATCCTTATTGACCTTTTCTCCCTGGGTGTTACAAATGAAAGCTCATAAACCCTTTAATAATTTTTCTTATTAAGCCACAATTACATCATCTTCAGTAACAATAGAAATCAAACTTGCCATCATATAGAATTAAGAGGAGTCTTCTCTGAATGCACAATTTACTCATTGTTGTAAATTTATACTTTTCAAATTTAGATAATTTTATTCCAAACTGTTGTCAAAGCCCCCTTTGCATTTGTTTAAGTGGTGAACAGCTGAGCTCTGTCAAAGAGACTACAAGACTATTTTCTCTTGCTTTAGTTCGATTTTGCCAAGCAGGTTTCCTTACACACATTAGGCATTAAACAAAGATATGTATTTGTTGAACATGTGGATGCAGGCTCTCACTGAAAAGGAGGAAGGTTCTCTCTTCCAGATTAAATAAATTTGAGAGGTTGAGGATATGGAAGTTTGTCACGACTAAATTGTTGCCCAGTGTTTATCTGAAAAAATAAGTGACTTTACAATTTGCATTGTAACAATAGAAGTACGGGCATCTATACACTGCATAGGGCTGCACTGTCCCTTTTGCCAATCATTGGTTGTATGTGGCTACTTACGCTTAAGTTCAAATTAGTTCAAAGTAAATAACATAGAAAATTGGGTTCCTCAGTCACACCAGTCACACTCCCAGGACTCAGTAACCAGACACCATGGC
Source organism: Mandrillus leucophaeus (assembly GCF_000951045.1). Lineage (NCBI taxonomy): Eukaryota > Metazoa > Chordata > Mammalia > Primates > Cercopithecidae > Mandrillus > Mandrillus leucophaeus. The sequence goes on along the minus strand of NW_012105997.1, from coordinate 838,184 downwards.
AGAAGGTCCCTTGGGGCAGCATTGATGTGGGACGTCTCATACATTTGTGTGTTCCTCTGCTACCTGTCCCTGGACCTTGGCTCACATCATTTCCACATCACTCCCCACAAAAGCTAAAAATGTGAACGGCATTTAGCTCCTTAGAAGCACGCCTCACACCCTAGCACCCAAGGAAGCACTCTCAGGTTTCTCTGGGTAGATGCTGGCTTTCCCATCCCCATCTGTTCCAAGGCCCTGCTCTTGCCAGGACACACCATCCCTGAAAGCAGCCTCCTCCTCTACTCTCCCAGCCTCCCCAGGGCCTTTTGCAAAACATTTTCCTTGTGGGAATCTTTAATCCTATTTATATTTAAGCAAGCTTGTTTCCCCACTGTATCCAAGAGTGAGCCTCATCAGACACTTCAGGACTCTATAGGTGTGACACATGTGTGACAAATAACAGCTGGTCCTACTCATGGGATGAAGCTGCTTCACAGCCCCTCTCCGGTTAACAGAGAAGGCCAGGTGCTCCTCCCCACACACCATGTTCAAGAAGGTCCAGAAACAGTGTAGGCTCAAGCCATATGAGGCAAATGTATAGCGTTCACTGGCTCTTAGCTAAGAATTTTACTACTACTATTATGGAGAGGAAAGAAGGTTTCGTAGGAAAAATGAAAGCATTGGAAATTCTGGTCAGAGACTGAAAATACGAGCAAAATTATTGGCCTTGTGGGTAACCAGAGTAAGTTGTGCACATGCTCTTCTCCCACACTTCTAGAATCTCGATTGCCATATGTATCAGTCAGCCACTGCTGCAGAAGGAATAGCCCCAGTGCTTAGCATAAAACAGCAACCATTTTTTATTTCTCATGAGTCTATGGTTTAGATAAGTGGTTCAGCTGCTTTGGCTGTGCTGGGCTGATCTTAGCTGGGCTCACTCTTTTATCTGAAGGCAATTAACAGGTGGGCTATAGTGGACAAGCTTGGATGACTCAACTTTGCTACACAGGTCTCTCACCTTCCAGCAGGCTAGCCCAGGCTAGTTTTCAGAGCAACGACAGCAAAATAAGAGAGCTAGCAAGAGCATGCAAGGCCTCTGAAGAACTAAGGTTCCAAACTGGCATATGGTCACTTTTGTCATACCCCATGGGCCAAGAAAAGTCATCAGGTATTCCAGAGTCAACAGGTGGGAAAGTAGATGGGAAGAACTGCAAAGTCACATTGCAAAGGCACAGACACAGAAAAGACTGAAGGATTGTGGTTATTTTTTTCAATATAACAGCTTAAATTGGGATATAATTCACATACCATACAATTCCCCATTTAAAGGGTACAATTTAATGGTTTTTGGTATATTCACAGAGTTGTGCAACCATCACCACGATCAATTTTAGAATATTTTTTTAACCCCAGAAAGAAACTCCATACCCATTAGCAATCACTTCCTATTTCCCTCCAATTTTCCCCACACCCCCAGTCCAAGGCAACCACTAATCTGCTTTCCAACTCTATGGATTTGAGGACTGTAGCTATTTTTGCAATGGGTCTTCCCACATATCTCCTTCCCCAAAACCGCCATGAAAAATTCTATTCCAAGAACAGCAGAACACTGGTCTATTGGAAGACATGATTTATATTCTGCCTCTGTCACACCCGTGAAAGTTAGGCTAATTAATGGGGTGCTGAGGCCAGAGTGTGAGCCCCAATGTCAGATTTCCTGGACATCATTGGAAATGGCCACCTTCCACCAGAACCTCAGTGGAGGAGACTCCCGTCCGGGGAGCTTTCCTGGGCATAGGCAGTAGGCCTCGCCCAGGGAAATTCTGGCTTGAAATTTCATGTGAAAGCTGCAATAACTTCTGGGTTAAGAAAAGTTCAACCATGTTTTTCTCCAATTTCTTTGCCTTTGCCTTTGCTCTTCTCCATCTGCAAATGAAACTAGGAGTGTTGAAATGTTGCAAGGAAAAAAAAAATACTCTCATGGTATTTCTGATCCAAGCGGAAGCAGAAAGTGCCAAGGAATCTCATGGGAGAAGCTCTTCTCAATGATTTTCAGTTGAATTTTTACAGGCCCATGAGGTTAGGATAGTTAAACAAACTTTGGATAAATGCCGCTGGCTTTTTATTCATTTATGAACTAACCCTTCAATTCTTTTGAGGTTCAACCATCAGCACTTTCTACAGAGCCTGAAAACAAAATGTTTCAATATGATTGGAATACACAGTGTTCAGAAAATGTCATAAAATGGGAAATAAAACCCCAGCATTTTATTTAATAGAATTATTCAAAGGCTTCTTTATAAATTTTGTTTACACAGAAATTCATTTAGGTCAAGTTGAGTAAATCAGCAAATTAGATACGCTGGTCCCTGACTTAATCCCTCCGTGTTTTAGAATTCTAAACTTTCTGCCCAATTGGCTGGGTCTGCCTGTGGATTTCAAATATCTCACCATGAAGAACAGCCAGAAGAAAACTGTAAATTTGATCCTCCAAGAGAGGGAAAGAGTGGAAGGTTTGCACGACTGTGGATCCAACAAAGCTTCTGGAACGAAATGTGGCCTTATGAATAACTTCGAGATTGTCTTCCCAAACTCTCCCCCACACACACTTTCTTTCTGCTTCAAGGAGAGGACAGCTGGAGCCAGACAAACTCAGAGACATTACATCAGGGATAAAGGTGGGTGGAGAGGGAGAGAGAGAGAGGGGGAGAGAGAGAGAGAGTAAGAGAGAGAACAGGAGGAGGAGGAGGAATAGGGGGAGGAGGAGGAGAAGGAAGAGGAGGGAGGGAGGGCATAAGGAAGCACCAAGCACAGCAAATTGCCTTTGTAACTTTGTAACTACTCCTTTTTCCAGAACTATTAAAGAAATGGAGGAGAGAAAAGTCGAGAGGAAACCTCAATATAGCATCTTAAGTGTTTTGTCTGCTTAAAAAAAGCAAAGCACCAGAACGTAGAACCGTAAGTTGAGGAGGGAACTGGCCCCTCTGCCAAGCCAGCCTTTTCTCTGTAAAGCTTTTGTTTCTTCCAAGGTGCCATAAAGCCTGAAAGGAAAGGAAATGATGAGCTGGAATGTCATTCTTTTCAGATCTTTCTTCTGCTGCTGACTTTGATTCCGGCCCCACAGCCTGCCCCACTTGGCTCTGTCTTCCTTCCCCACCTGATTCTGGTGCCATGAATGGAGTTTATCAGCCAGCAGCGGGCGTGCAGGGAGCGGTCCAGGCATAATGGGTGCAGGATGCATTTGTATGGATTCCTTTACACCTTGAAAAGCGACATCTTGTCCTGTACTTTCCTATTTCAAAGACTTACTTGAGAATATCTCGCAAAACGTTGAAACTGCCAGGGTCCTTGAGAACTCGCAGAGTGTAACGATTAAGCCATGTGCCAGAAAAAACAAATGCATGCAATACACACAACTTCTTGATTTGTGCTAGAATCATAAACTTTACCTAGAAATTTTAGACCCCTCTAAATACGTCTTGGCTCCTTTTCCAGGAAGAGGAATACTAGAAAAAGGCAAACAGTTAAGGACCATGTTTCTTTTTCACCCCTTCTCCCAAAGTTTTAGTATCAAAAACAAATAAACACTACCACTCAAGTTCTGCCTCATCTGTTCTTGCGCTTTCTCTTCTAACCGCCAGCTCCTCTTTCTCTCTACAGCCGCCAACCCCACAGGGCTCTGATCTTTCTAATTCACACTTGAGTTCTGATATTTGAGTACCTGTGATTTTCAGGCTGTGTGCAAGGCACTGAGAGCACCTAGGTGAGTAAGACACACTCCCTGTCTCCAGGCACCTCCTGAGCCAGCGAGAGAAATTGCAATCCTGTGTGATAAATTCTCACCGGAGGTATTTGCTCAAGTTACCTGGCACCTAGAGGAGGAAAGCACTGACTTGGATGGGGGAAGTCGTAGATGACATCAGGGTGAGGGGAGATATTTTGACAGGATATTAAATACTAGGTCAGAGTTTTCAAGGCGGAGAAATGAGAAGAAAGTGTTTCAGGAACATGAACACTGCAGCAAGTGCAGAGAATAGGTCCTGGCAGCTTGTGCTGTGCTCAGAAGAAACAAAGGGTCCTTCCAGGCTGCAGCTCATGGTCTGCTGTGCAGAGGAGAGGAAAACAAATCCTACGAGGCCTCCTGTGAAGGGTCTCACAGACCACAACCAAGGGCCTGAATTTTGTGTATCTTGCATGGTGCTGCGGGAAGGTTGGAAGGTGGCCCAAGATATGGGAGGAGCAGGTGTGAGAGTGCCTGCTAGGAAGATACTGCAACATTCCAGCAAGGACGGGAGAGATCCACGAGGCTTCTCAGGTGATGGGCATAACTTGGGCACCAGCTGAGGGTGGAAAATGTCTTAAAGACAAGAGTCCATTTTGACTGAGAGGCCTAGAAGATATCAGAAAGTTAGTGATTAGGGCGTCCACCCATAGGCAAAAAGTGTGGGGAAACCATTTGAGGAAGGAGATGAGAATAGAAGAGAAACCGACTTAAGTTTGGGATGTTCTGAGTCAAGGCACCTGTATGATTGATATGGTTTGGTTCTGTGTCCCCACCCAAATCTCGCGTCAAATTGTAATTTCTGGTGTTAGAGGAGGTACCTGGTAGGAGGGAACTGAATCATAGGGATGGATTTCTCCCTTGCTATTCTCATGATAGAGGTCTCAGGAGATCTGGTTGTTGTAAAGTGTGTGGCACCTTCTCCTTTGCTCTCTCTCTCCTGCCAGTCATGTGAAGATGCACTTGCTTCCCCTTCACCTGCCAGCATATATGTTTCCTGAGGCCATCCCAGAAGCAGAAGCCTGTACAGCCCACAGAACCATGAGCTGATTAAGCCTTTTTTCTTTATAAATTGCCTAGTCTTAGGTATGTCTCTATAGCAGTGTAAAACAGACTAATACAAAGATCAGCATTGAGTAATCTAGGATGCCACTGAAAATACTAGAGTGATTCTGAGGAAGAACTGGGGTCTGGAGTGAGAAATGTGAAATTGGTGGGTAGGTTAAGCATGGCTTAAAGTCTTGAAAAGACTGAGATGGCCCAGGCATATTTCATAAAGGAAAGGGGCAGAGTAGATGAGGTCAAGAGGAGCTTAGGGACAGTAGCAGCACCTTTCACTCCAAGGACTCTCAAATCCTAACTACTGGTTTTCACCCTTCCCCTGCAATGCTGTGTAAAAGCTCCACCAGTGTATATATACCCCATCTGCTTCTGGACTCATCCAAAACCTTGCAAAGTGCCACTTCTCTGTCCTCTGCTACTCAAAAGCACAAGAAGGCATCTCAGAAAAATGCATTTATTCAGGCAATCTACATTCATGTAACAGACTTACCTTCTGACTTTATGTGCATGAAGTATTATGACAAGGTATGAATATAAAATGCAATAAGATGCAGTCCCTGACCCCAGCCCTACTCACCCATCCCCGACAAAGGGACAAAGGGTGTGTACTTGCCAGGCTGAGATCACAGACCTCAATCAATAAAGGCAATCCATTTTTATGGGTCATTGGTGAAAGTGAGCATTTGCTGATTACTTTGGTGACTCGTAGGAGAGATTTTTAAGGGTACAGGATGAGAGACAAAGAGAAGAAAACAGGGAGGGTTTCCCAGAGGAAGCAAAACTTGAGCTGATTCCTGGAGGTAGGAATTCCTGCTACCCATGGGCTGCTCTTACTCCTTTAGCTCCATCTGCTCTGCTCCCTTCCTTTATGAAATGTGCTTGGGCCATCTCAGTCTTTACAAGAGTTTCAGCCATGCTTGACCTACCCGCCAATCCCACATTTCCCTCTCCAGGCCTCAGTTATTCCTCGGAATTATTCTAGGATTTCCAGTGGCATCTTAGATTACTCAATGTGGATTGATCATTGTATTAGTGTGTTTACTCCATTCAGGTTAAAGGAGTGAGAGCAGCTCAGGGGCAGCAGGACTAACGCTGAGAGGCTCCTGCAGCTGGGCTTAGCTGGGTGAGGGCGTGGGGCAAGGGAGAGTTTAGGGATGTGCTCAGGGATGGGTCATGGAGCCCGTTTATGCCAGAAGAAGGAATTTGAACCCCATCTTGTAATCAAGGGGGAATACCAAAGAATTCGGTAAGAAGCATCGTGATCAGCTTTGCAGTTAGGAAAGGTCTGAGACTTCAGGAAAGGAGACCAATCCGAAGGCGGGCTGCACTGTGGACTGGAGAGGAGAGGGAACAGAGAATCAGTAGGGACTGGCCACTGTTGAGGAGTGAGGTAAATAAGAGCAGGAGACACTTCTCAGCCTCCTGGTTGGGGCCTGGAGGACAGAGGTGTCACTGATCTGGATGGGGAACCAAGGACGAAAAACAACTGAAGGAGGGGATGATGAGGTGAGATCCAGGGTAGGAGGAGGGACTTGAGAGAGTTATGATCAAGCTCTGGGGTGGGCTGGTGCACTCTCCAACCACCTCAGCTCAGACAGGGCAATGCCTTTCATGCTATTGTTACCATTGGCGTGTCTGTGTTGAATACCTTCAATAATACCTTTACTATTAAAATGTTAAAGTATTCATTGTTAAATTTAAATATGTATATATGCCAATCTTTATCCATACACATGAACCCACCTCCAACTTCTCCGAAATTTACAATGAGATCGCACTGCTAGAAGACCAACTGGATCAGCTAAATTCACTTACCAGTGAGACTAATGATAATTTTACTACATGAGTGTCCGGTAGGGCTATTTCACCAGTCTTTGAGGGAAACTGGATTCCGTTCAGTCTCCTCATGGAAGTTCCAATTTTCATCTCTATATCTCTGTGTTTTTCCATCTTGTTGATGTGAAATAATGTAACAGAAAGCACAAAACTTACACAACTAATAAGTACAAATAGTCCAAAATTTTTCTGAGTATAATAATGTCTTCCAGAGATGGAAAGATGGTTTATCTGCAAATAATTATCCAACAACTATTGCGTAATGCTATTACTCGTCTATTTTCTGGAATAATAACAACATTGAAAACCACTATGTGTTTGTTAAGCAAACCTTTCAGTTCTTTTAGTAAATTAATAGAATAAATTTTATGACAATTCTCTGTTCTGCCCAAAAGCCAAGCCAAATATTTGTTCCACTCAAGTCAACGACAAAGCAAGTACCACCATCAAACAAACAAGAACAACAAAAAAAAGTTGACAAGAATTTGTAGTATAGAATTTGAATTTTCTAATTTGAAATAAAACTATTGAAAACCTCACTCTACTGCTGTTGATTTGCCTGGGGACACCATTTCTACTAACACCCTCCCATTTCTAAAGGAGCCTGGGAAGGAAAGGCATAGTAAATACGAGGGCAAAGAAGAAGCTAGATTTGGAGAAGCACAGAAAAGACAAAACAGAAGTCATTTACTGAAGGCATAACTTCAAGGCTCCAACCAAGTCATTGCCATTCTTTCCCTTTCGAGCTTGAGAAAAGGCTTCAGAAATCATTTTACTAATTTCCTCTGCCTCTGAGCTTGGCTTCCATTTAGGATATAGAAATCCTCACAATAACATTGCTCCCACCCTACAATAAGGGAAAAAAATGTTGGATAATCTATAAATCTTACATTTTCTTGAGGTGAGATCATAAGGCAGCAAGGTAAACTGAAATCTGAATGGTGACAAGCCTCTTCTAGGAGATATAAGACACACTAATGGCTTCATTTCTTTTGGCAGGATGTGGGGAAAGGAAGCAGAAACCATGAGAACAAGTAAGGAGGGAAAAACTAAAGTTCTAACAAACTCTTAAAGGCTGAGTATGGGATTCAATGAGAATTTTAACCCATTTATGTTGGAGGCTGCACATTTTTTGTGTGTGAAAGATCAGACCTTAGTGATGACCTTGAGTAGTAGGATATAAATAAGTCCCACAAGCTTAGCATTCCAATAATGGAACTCTGGGCGTAAGTGGGTTCCCTGGGTGTCCCAGACAAAGAGAGAGCATCTACAATCCTTCACAGGCTCTTTTTCTCAGGCCACTGCTAGGTGCTTACTAGAAAGACTGGGACAGACAGTGGATTGATGGAATTCCCCCATTGACATATATGCACAAAACCCTACTTCCTAGAATCTTCTTTCACATTAAGGAAAAGTCTTAAGCCACTGGGGAAGGTCCAGGAAACCTCCTCCCAACCCCAGGACACAGGTGAAGATCCACTTCCCCTGTAGAATAGGTAGAAACAAAACCTACCTCTTCCTGAGGAAGAACCAGAAAATATCCCTGCCTCAGACAAGAGCTTTGACGTCTGTTCCTGGGAGAGAAATGGGAAACTTTCTCCCACCAAAGTCTGTCTTCTACATGTGTGGCAAAACCTGGAGCACTATTAAAGGACGAGAACACTAAGAAAACTCCACCCTCATTTACAGACACGCAGGGCCTGCCTAGGGCTGTGGCTAGTCAAGATTGCTGAGAATTGTCTCCTAATCCCACCCTGAGCCTTGAACCAAGTACAAGAAAGTAGTCAAGCACTGGAGAGTACACATCATAGAGACAGATTCCCACTGTCCATATCTGTGCAAGGTCTGTTGACAGCTTAAGATGAAGCAAAAGCATTAAAACACCACCAAGCAGCCTAGACAAGCTAGCAGCAGCTTATAGCTGGAGGAATTTTAAGTCTGTGGTACACTAAGTATACTGTAGCAACAACAAAACCCAAATGCAACTCAGCTAACACCTAGATTGACCCAACATTCCAAAATAATGACCTGGCATAGGAAGAAGCAAGCCCATTTACAGTACCAATATTCTTTGCCTCAGTATCTGCTATACTTCTACTCACGATGTCCTTCAGTCAATCAAAAATTATTACACACACACGCGTGCACGCGTGCACATGCACACATGCACCCAAAAGCAAGGGGGGAAAAGGCCTTCAAGAGTAAGATAGTGAACAGAAACAGAGCCAGAGATGACTCAACTGTTAAAACTAACAGAGTAGGACTTTGAAATAATTCTAATCAATATATTAAAGGATCTATTGGAAAAGTGGACATTTTGCATAAGGAAATGAGGAAACCCCAGATAAGTGATGGAGACTATAAAACAGAGACAAATAGAAATGCTGGTAATAGAAAATACAGTATCACAGATGAAGAATTCCTTCAATTGACAAGTTAGCAGACTAGACAAGGCAAGAAAAAAATAGTAAATTTGAAGCTAGATACAGTGAAATTACCCAATCTATAAAACAAAAAGGAAAAAGAGTGGAAGTGGGGCATATGGAGCAGAATACCCAAGAGATATGAGACAGTATCAGATGGTCTAATATACTTGTAAATATAGTTCCAGAAGGAGGAAAGAGGGAAAGACGCAGAAAAAACACAGAAGAGATAATAAGCATTTTCTGAAATTAATGGAAGACAGCCAACTACAAAACCAAGAAGCTCAAAGAACTTTGAGAAGCGTAGATTAAACAACACACACACGCACACACACACATACAGGCATGCACACACACACTTTAACACATGCCAGTTAAAACCACGAGAAAAAAACAAGGAGAAAATCCTGAAGACAACCGCAGAAATAAAACATTACATACAAAGAAACAAAGGTAAGAAGTACAGGAAACTTCCTGTCAGACACTTTGAAAGCCAGAAAATAATAGAGTGACACCTTTAGAGTACTGGAGAAAATATGCCAAATGAAAATTTTATAGCCAGAGAAGATATCTTTTAAAAGGAAGGTAAAACAAAGACTCTTTCATACAAGCAAAAGCTAAGCCAATTCATTGTCAAAGCTGCATGACAAAAAGCATTAAGGGAAGTTCTTCAGATAGAAGCAGGATGATACCAGTTGGAAATTTGGTTCTAGGCAAAGGAATGCAGACCTTCAGAAATTTTAAAACGATGATAAATATAAAATAATTTTAAAATTTATTTTATTTTAAGAATATTTGAGTCTTTAAAGAAAAAACAGTAAAAATGTATTGTGGGTTTATAACATGTAGAATAAAACGTATGACAACAAAAAGAGGGGACAGAGGAGATGGAAATTTACTGTTAGAAGGTTAGCATACGATACTTCAAGTGGCATAGTAGTATTTGAAGATGACTTTGAGAAGTTAAAGATGTATATTACAAATCCTAGAACAATCATAAAAAGTAAAAAAGTAGTATAACTCATAAGCTATAACTGCGATGATAAAATAAAAATATGAAAGCAATTAATCCAAAAAAGACAGGATATGAAGAAAAGAGGAACACGGTTAGGTGGGATAAACAGAAAACCAATAGCAACATGATACATTGAAACCCACCGCATCAGAAATTACATTAAATATAAATGATTTGTACACCCCAAGTAAAAGATATAATCAGCTTAGACATAAAAGCCAGACCAAATCATACCCTATCTGCAAGAAACCTACTTTAAATAAGACACATATCTATTAAAAGTAAAAGAATGAAAAAAGATACACCAAGAAACACTAATTTTTAAAACGAAGTTGGAGGGGCTATATTAATATCAGACAAAGTAGACTTTGGTGTGGAATATTACCAGAGACAAATATAGGCATTAAACAATAAAAAAGAGGAGACTTCATCAAGAAGACATAACTTTAAAAAATGTGTATAAGCTTAATAATGGAGCTGCAAAATACATAAACAAAACCAGTCAAAGCTAAAAGGAAAATGAACAAATTCACAATTATGGTTAGAGATTTAAACTTCACAGTATTATTAAAAAGTACCCATTTATGCTGCCTTCCCAGGAACTCGGATTTTCTGTATGTGAGTCTTTGGATGTGTGTGTGGGATTCCAATGAATGTCACAGCAGAGGCACAGGGTTTCAGGTGGGCAAACATTAGGGATTATCCGGTCACTTTTTGAGCATCTCTGGCTATTCTAGTTTTTTTCTGCACCTTCGTAACTTTGGAAAAATTGACTCAATTCAGCTTCCTTGTGTGTTTTCTTCCTTATTAATTCACAAGAATTCATCCAACTTTCCTTATGAAGTGTTGTGTTTGTAAACTTTGCTCTGTGCACCAAAACTTCAATAACTACTGGTTAAATGGAATGCAGTGAATGAGTCTGATATTAATCACTTTAGAGTAATTAATAAAAACACACAGCAGTGACTCAGATAAAATCACAGCACCACACAGCTCTCATTGGGTAAGCTTCATAGTTGTCTTTATTTGTGGCAAACTGGTTTAACGATAATTACACCAAGTTAGGTGGATAAAGGAGAGAGTGAGAAATGGCAGAAAATCTTTTATTATTTCATCATTAAAATATGAATAATAACAGTAATAGTAATAGGTACTGCCTCCTACATTCCAGGCACTGTGCTAATAACTCTGCATTGATTCATTCATCGTCCCAACAGCCCTCTAGGCACAATTACCCTTGTTTTAGGGATGAAGAATATGAGGTGTGAGGATGTTCTACTTTGCTTGACCAGGTCATCTAGCTAGTAGATGGTAGTGTTGAGGTTCAAATCCAGGTTTGCCTGAATGAGCAAACCTCACTTGCGTGTGGTGGTTAAGAACAATGACTTTGAAGCCAAATATTTATTGAACACTCACTTTGCTTAACAAGCCAATTAGAAACTAGAAAGGCACGTGGGCCAGCAGTGGCTTTCGCATAGTCTGGTGACAATGCAAACAGCCTCTAACTCATAAAGCCAGCTCCCAGGACCCCAATCAGAGGGGATAGGTAATTGGAGGGAGGTTGCGGATGGTCATTTCAAAGGGCAAACAGATTAAAAATCTACTCTTTTGCCTTCTCTGTAACAGCATTTGTTCTTAGAAACAGAAAAAAAAAAGTAGCCTTTAAATTGACTTCACCATCTGTTTTGAATAATTTTGCATAATGTGAATAAGCTTTCTAATTTATCATCGCAGATTAGTATCAGAATTTTTAAAAGGGGATGCAAAGATTGAATTCTGTTCTTGTTAAGCAGTATTACGTGACTCATTTTACACATAAGAGAAACTGAGGTGACGAGACATAATTTATCCACAGTCGCTCATTTATTTAGGGGAAATCAGAGTCTTTGGCCCATGAAGTATTTATGTTTACTTTCCCCAGGATTGTGGGTTGAGGATGGTGCGTGCTCTAGGATAGGAGCGCCCCAAGTGCCACCCAGGAAGAAGTGTGGCTATGTCTTTCATCCTCTCCGCACACTCTAGCAAGGATGCGCCAGGCACCTGGCCTGTCCCAGTGGCAGCTTAGGTGTGATTCTGCAGGGCACACTCTGAATTCCCCATTTGCAAGCTGCACACTCCTTGCCTGCTCCTAGCTGCACACACAGCCTTGCACGTGGTTCGCATTGCTGGGCCAAACCCCACCCAGCACAGAGACCTGGCCTCTGGTACCAGGAATGATGTGGGGTTATAAACAGTCTGCACTGTCTCTGATATATGATGTGAAGGGGAAGATGCCGGGACAAGGGGAAAGGCTGCGAGGATTACTGAGCATTCCATTTCCAATTTCCTGACTCCATCGTCCTGCCACGTGGACGTGCCTGGCTTCAGATCGGCCGCAGTGGTGGCTCATGTGTGTGAGAAGGGGTGGGGAATGCCCTCTATCTAAGTCACTTATTTGGAGGAGGAACCTGCAGCAACCCACTTAAAAACTTCAAAACCCCATTGCATTTCTACATATTGTTCTTTCATTATGGATACGTCAGTTTTGAGAAATTTCACGGTCCAGGTACAGTGACGTAACCTAACATAATTAACAGTATTGAATTCCAGATAATAAATAACTATTGGAGTATTCCTGCCATCTGTAACCTGCACACTTAGCTGTAATGACACTTTATTTATTTTCTTCCATATTTCTAGTCTTTTGAGGATTATATCATCAAAGTATTTTAATGATTGTATCATTGAGGAAGATGAACGTGGCTTTTCGAGGGTATGGGAGCCTCCTTGTTTTATGTAGCCTCTAAATTATACACATCAACCATGGAACTCTGTGTATGATTTGACAAAGAAACCCATCCGTTACAAAAAGAAACTCAGATTATAGTGATTGTCGCCCAAGCCAGCTCTGGTAAAGTGAGCAAAAAAACTTCCCTTTTTTTTTTTTTTTTTTCATGGCTCAAATTGGCACACACTTAGAAAGTGTGCTCACGGGAGAATTTTAATTTATTGATGCGTCTTGCCCCTACTGTACATTCCCAGCTCCTAGTTGAGTGTAATGGATGAAGCAGATGTTTGACACGCAGCACCTCTTCATAACTTCACTCTTCAAAAACAGTTTTACAAGTACTTACTTGCATCGGTTCCCATTCAGCACAGGAAACTGAGGTCATTGTGAAACATGAGGCTTGAGCAGAAGTCTGAACTCATGTGCCCTGCAGCTGGGCCTCCATCTTCCGAGCACGTTAGCAATTTATGAAACAGCCATAATTTTCAGCTTATGGACAAAGAAATAAAAGTGTTGACACCATTATTGTAACATCTGTGAAGGGAAAAATATGAGCCGATTTCTAAGTGCACAAATGGTACCAGAGTTATAAAGATTCTTTTATGCTTAATTGTATTCATTATCAGCAGTAATTATTTCTAACGCGAGCAGTTTCTTCCAATTTAATGTCAACCTAAAAGGTTAAGACCTTACCATGCAGGCATTTCTACCTCATGATTTGTTGGGTCTGCACAGTCACGCTAATTGGTAAAACAGTAGTTGCTCCTGCGAGCTCGCCTGCCTAGTGGTTTCTCTGGGTAGAGTAGGGCTCTTGGACTGCAGTATCACAGAAGGGTACTACTAGGCAGGGTCTGAAATAACTTCAAGCTGTGTGTTTATCAACAGTGGAGAAATTACTGAAGGTTTCTGTCTCTCCACCCCTACCCAAGCATCCCTGGAAACAAGCTTCCATAGTTGTGGGTGCTGATACTGAGTTGTGTACTGGGTGAGAAGGCCCTGGAGTGCTCCTGCATGCTATTGATGGATGAGAAGCTGGCTTAGCTAGCCAAGGCCATGAGGGCAGGTCCTCCACATGCCTGCAGATAAATGCCCTGGTGATCCAAGCCCTCTGCTCTCAGTAGGCTGAGGGTGGCCTGGAACTTGAAGCTCCATCCAGTATGCAGCCCCCTTTCCCTGGTTATTCTGTCTACAAAGGATTGCGGTCATGAAGATGACTCATAGTGCAGTGGTCGACAGGCCTCCCATAGCACTGGATGAATACATGAAATCAAGTGCCTGTGCTGTGTGTGTGCTTGGGTGTGTCTGTGCACATGTGTACATGTTATGGGAGTTGGGGGAGGGGCACAGATAGCTCCATCTCAGCTTTCCAAATAACCTCTGAGTTAGCTCAAAAATTTGCCCATAAGTCCCATTTGGATCATCCCAGGGCATCTTCCCGCAGCCACAATGAGACATGCAGCCTCCTCACTTGTAGGAGGCCAGTCAGGAGCCTGCTGTGGTTTCCTTGGCCCCATCCATCACTTCACTACATAACCTGATTACTTGATGCTGAAAATCAGTTGTCAAAATACTAGAAACCTGACACTCTCTTTTGTTTCTTCATTTCTCTTCAACTACTTAAAATCAGCTCTCCCTTTGCATTAGCTGTAATACATGCCAGCTTGCATTCACTCAAGAAAGTCTGCTATCTACCCTCTAAGATGTAGGGCTCACCGGAGCACAGGACCTGCCTTTCCTGTTGACCCATTTACCCCAAGGCTTACAGCTCCTGCAACATATGTATGTTCTTGTTTTAGCTCAGATTCCCTAGAAAATGGTTGAAGCAAGGCACGAGTGCCAATGCTTCACAGAAAAGTGAAATCCCAGGGCGGCAAGAGTGAGGGAAGAGAGAATTAAATTAGAGGTAAGTGGTAAGCAAAAACAAGATGATGTATTACACCTCTGGCCTGCTTTCAGTGAACGCTCAGCTACCCGGCCATCACTTGACAGATGACTCTCCAGGACAGGTGGATGTCACCGGACAGCTTGTATGGAAAAGCTATGCATAGAGTAATCCCCTGAACGGAGCAATGGAGAGGGACTTCTTTCTCTAATATGGTTTGGCTCTGTGTTCCCACCCAAATCTGTCTCAAATTGTAATCCCACATGTCGAGGGGGGACCTGGTGATAGGTGATTGGATCATGGGAGTGGTTTCTCTCATGCTGTTCTCATGATAGTGAGGGAGTTCTCACAAGATCTGGTTGTTTGATAAGTGTCTGGCACTTTCCCCTTCTCTCTCTCTCCTGCCACCACGTAAGACATGCCTTGGTTCCCCTTCACCTTCTGCCATGATTGTAAGTTTCCTGAGGCCTTCCAGCCTTAAAGAACTGTGAGTCAATTAAACCTCCTTTCTTTATAAATTACCCAGTCTCAGGTAGTATCTTTATAGCAGTGTGAGAATGAACTAGTACACTCCCCATCCCCTGTCTACTTCTCCCATAGGTCAAAAGACTCCCAGCATGAAATTAACACCTCTTTACTTCTGGGTTTCATCATTTGAGGAAGTCAGATTGCAAACCCTGAAGTTCAAGGCTTGTCCGCTGGATGCGTCAGTCCCAGATGGCTGAACAACATTGCCTGCAAAACCCATGTGACCCTGGGAATGATGAGAGTCAGGAAGTAGCCCAAAGTCCTGGGTCACGAGGGATGGACAAGAGAATTTGAGAAGGCACAAATGCTGGGTCTGACAATGATATCTGTTGAATAAATGAAAGTGACATAAAAGGCAAATCAATGATAATCCATGCCTTCGATGATTCTCATGTCTTACTGGAAAAGATAGAATTAGGAAGCAATGAGAGACCATTTAAAGGCCAAAGTGAACGGACATCCTCAAGCAAGAATGAAAGTTTGGTGAGGAAGGGTCCAGGGAAGGTAGACTTGTTGCCGCCATTCCAAACACTTGGTTTTAACCCAAATTATTTTGTACAAGTGCCCTTTTATGGTGAATATGTCACAATTCATGTTATAGTAAATACGCTGTGATGGCAGCATAGCCTGCAAGAACGCATGTAACTGATGCTACAGCTTTTTAGAGTGGAGTCTAAACACATAAATGAAACCACGGTCTGTCTTCACACTCACTTTTTGATTATAAATTATTTCAAATGTGAAATTTCAAGCTAAAAAGTATAGATTAAAGATATGGCTTATGTGAAAGAAAATGAAGTAACTAAGGCTAAGGTTTCCTAAAGTGGAGTCAGAGATTGCAGGAGGAGTGCACTCACACCTGCTAAGGGTCAAACCACAGAATGTTCAAGTACACTTGAAAAAACAATGGAAGTCGGTATCCCCTGGCCTTCAACATCTCTCAGCTGGGTGTACCCTAATTAACAATCAGAATGGGTTTGCCATTTAGGATTTCTGCTCAGCCAATGAACTACCTCCAGAAACAACTTTTTACAGAAATCACAGGGGAAGTAAGAAACCTCCCCTGTGCTTGCGTTATGGGACACTCTTTGGGGCTGGCCTGATTCAGTGTACCCGAACTGCAATTCTTTGTCTACCAAAATAGTGCTACTCCTTGAACCTCCATGTCAATTTTTGTCAATTTCTGTTTTTCTTTTTTTGAAATAGTGTCTCACTCTGTTGCCCAGGCTGGAGTGCAGTGGCACAATCATAGCTCTCTGTAGCCTTGACCTCCTGGGCTCAGAGGGTCCTCTTGCCTTGGCCTCTTGAGTAGCTGGGACCACAGGCATGTGCTACCATGTCCAGCTAATTTTTAAATTATTTGTAGAGATAGGGTCTCACTATGTTGTCCAGGCTGGTCTTGAACCCCTGACCTCAAGCAATCCTCCTGCCTTGGCCTCCCAAAGAGCTGAGATTATAGGTTTGAGCCACCACATTTGGCTCGTGTCATTTTTTTAAAATTAATGCTTATAAAACGCAAGATTTTCTACAGTTACTATAGATTGAAAAATTATATGTGATTTTCTTTGAAATTTTACTAGAAGGGTCATATTATTATCTTCATTTTGCAGGTAAGGAAACTTAGGTTGGGCACCTTGTTCAAGGATGCTCTGCGGGAGTCCTCTGGCTCTAGAGTCTGTGCCCGTAGCTTCCAGTCTATGTTTCAGCTCAAACAGCACTTGGCTTTGGTACTGGGTAAGGGAGATGATCACCCTATGGGCCCCAAAGACATGAAAGAGGATAATTTGTTTTCGTAGGTAGTGTTTCCCAGCAGTGTCTTGAATAAGAGAGAATCTCTGGACATGGCTTTTCACAGCCACTCTGATGCTCATTTCGAATCTGTACTCCGTTATCCTAGAAGTGGACTAATGGGCTCTTCATCTCGTGAGATAAAGTCCATCCACCTAGTCAGCCTCAGCACTCAGAAATCTAAGACCAAGTGTTTAGGACTTCAGTGATCTATGTTTCAATTCTAACTAATTATCACGTGCTATTCTGCTACTCCACAGACAACACAGGGATAGAGACAGCCTAACCAACGTGATCATTATTTCTGCCAGGTTGACCAAAACGCAGTGCCAGAAAACAACTCTATGACCTCAAAGTCATGAGGCAGAGCCTTCCACAGTGCACCTCTGTTTGCTACCTGGTGCCACCTCTAACAGAAAATTATAATAATATGACAATGATTCGCTTCCAGAAAGTAATTTGAATCTGTGCCAATGAGGAATGCCTGCCAGACTGCATTGCACTTGTCTTTCTTCTGCCCACCACAGCAAATTCAGGTCAGATAATTAGCACTCATCTTTATGCCTTATGCTTTCTGAATTTCTGCAGTACTATGAGTAGGAGGTAAAAGTTCTGAAACCTTCCATGAGGTTGTTGTTGCCATGGAAACCACTCCCTTGGAATGCTCATACTTATTCCCAGTCGTTAAACAGCAGAAGATGCTCCAACCTAAAAGAGTCTTAAAAGCCAAGCAGAAGGCGGGAGGGTGCTGGGGAAGTTCGGGCTCTTCCCAGAAGGTGACAGTGAGAATAAAACAAATCAGGAAGGAGGAGGACAGGACCCTCATTCTGCTCCCTGACAGGTGATGGGACTCAGACCCTCACACCTGTCCTTGTAACATGTCAATCAGGGAGCTCCACGCCCAGCCTCAATGCTGGGATATGATCTTCCACCTGTGAGAGGTTCACATGAACTGGACTGACCTCTTGTAACTCCCTCCCCTGCAACTGACTGGCTGCATGACTTTGGGTGAGCTGCACCCACTCTCTGGGCTTCAGACTATGCACCTCTTTAGAAATGAAGGCATCGCTTCAGCTGTGCAACAGAATGACGGAAGTTCTGATGAATGACTGCTGGGTTTGAGGCCTTCTCTTGTAGTGGATACAGCGAAAATATCCTACGAGGTTAGGTTGGGGCTGCCCTGTCTGGAGAAAGAAGCTTGCAGGAGTGATGACAGCACGAGGTCTTTGCTCCGATGTTGCAGAGAGGTGGTTGTTTTGACCATCTTTATTTGGTTTCACAGGAAACCACTATCAGTAAATTTCCCATTTGACTTCAGATCATTTCCAATAATGTTGTGAAGAATAGGGACAGTGAGAAAGATGAGGCCATTTCAGTCCTAGTAACTGGCTTGAGAAAGGGGCTGATGGGTATATCTATACCTCTTCTAAAGATGAGGAGACAGAGGTTCAAAGAAGCTCAATGGTAGTGCATCACAAGAGGCTCATGTGCCCAGACCTCCAGTTCTTCCCAGGTCAGCCTTGGGTTCAGCACACTCTCAATTTGAAAGGAAAAACACCCACCCAGTTCTCAGTTATCCCATTTAACTGCTAGGAGAAGTGTATAAGTTTTAACTTGAATCTTGGTCCCTTCTAGCTTGTGGGGGACACTGCCCACAGCAAATTTAATTGTTCTGGGGAGGCGTGAGTGTGTGTTAAACTTTTAAGACGCATTCTTGCTAAGTGAAATGTAAAGCGAAAGTCTTTGAACCTGCCCTCCAGGCTGGAGAAAGAGTACAAGGCCAGCCTGTGGCAAAAGCACGAAGACAGAAAAGGATGACGAAAGAGAAGCCCTCTCGGAGGAAGACAGGTTGGAGGCAGAATGCAGCAGTTCCCATAGGCAGACCATCCAAGAGTAGAGGGAGAATGGGGCAAGTGGATACTGTCTTAGAGACAAGCCATGGGGGCTTCCGGGTTCTCTGTTCCAAAACAATGTGGGTGGCCTTCACAAGAGCAAAGAGGCTGATGGTTTCTACAGGAAAAGCTACTTCTTGACCAGTTTCTGAAAGTCTCATTTTAATATGGAGATGGGAAGTTGAGTGGGTGTAAGAACAAGAGGGCAGGGAATAGTGCAAAGTTTAAAGAAAAGCAAAACGACCCTAAAAGACGCGTATGACTGATCCTAATGGGAGCACATTTTCCTTGAATTTAAAGTCAACTTATACGACCATCATGCTGGACTACACAATGAATATCACCAGCTAAGAGGTTTTTGTTTCTGATTTTTCAGGCTCTAACTAGTTCATTCATATTTGGGAACAAAACATCCACAGTTTAAAATTGATTTGTAAATAAACCCGACTGCAAACCCATTTAGAATTCAAGCCCTTTCATTCGAAACAGAATTTAAAAAACAGACATCTGCCAGTAGCCATCGGTTGGGATGAGTTTCAGGTTTGTTTTTGTTTTTGCTTTAAAATATAGTGCAAAATAATTTGAAGCAAAATTCCCAGGAATATCATCTGGGGCAAAGACAATCGAATGCTTAATGAAGTCTATTCCCGAGCCTGCTATTTTTAACCCCCGTTCATCTTTGCCACTGTCATCTCCCGGAGCAGCAGGCGGTGGCTGGCACAGCAGCACAGAGATACAGCCCGGCACAGGCTCCACTCACAGCCTCAGGATGTGGGGAGGCTTCTACAGATGACCAGCTTGGTGGCATCATCGTCCCCACCTGGAGGTGTTTCTGGACTGGAACAGAGACACACCCCAAGACACCCCGAGTTCCTCTCTAAGAAACAATCTCCGGTTCCTTGGCAGGTCGCTAATAAATATTTCCAGTAGGAAGACCTTATCTGGAACCGGGATGTGTGTCTGTAAGAAACTCTTATGAAGTTGTCGGGGTTCAAGTTGGCCTTCCTGTTGTTCAGCCTGGTGGAGAATGTTCCTGTGGGCCTTGGCAGCAAGTCAACATTCTTCGTTGACATGGAGTCCTAGGAAAAAGAGGTATGGGGTACCTTGAACACACCGGTGAGCAGGGAAGGATGCAAGCCTCTCCTCTCTCCAGGAAGGGCTCCTTTCAAAGACATGCTTTGTAGCTCAGCTGTTTTGGGGGCAGTGGCAGGCACCTGGGCCCCGGTCGCACAGTGACTGTGGGGCTTGTCCCTGTCCCTTGGGAGCAGCCTCTGGCTCCAGCTCTTCAGCCTCTCGTTGCTCCCGTTTGCTGGGTGTGGCTGTGGCTGGGTGGCATTGGTTTTTGTCCCAGGGCTGCTGCTGCCAGCCAGCGGGTCTCTGGCGTCACCAGCCACAGGTCTAGGGGTCACTGCGAAAACGTGGGACTCACTGACCCTCTACAGCTCCTCTCCTGAGAAGGTTTCTGGGTGTGTCTATCCTTATGGGGAGCCTCCCTGGCAGGCCACAGAGGAGCGAGGAGAGATTCCTTCCTGGTTACCCACACAACCATGCTTTGTGCTCCAGATGAAGTAGGTTTTCTGGGTCCTAATAAAGTCTTCCAATTCCCCCAAGCTGTGAAGGTCCAGGCGGCTGTCATCTTCTGTGCTGTGGCTGTTTCCAAAGTCAGGGCCGCCACGGGACGCTCTCCGATGGTTTGCTTTTCCTCGGAAGCGGCTGCAGCTCTTCTGGACTTTACCACCGCCAGGGCCCTCCTATTTTCTTCACCATATTGAAAAGGCATTTCCTAAATTCATAATGTTTTACACACATTGTGGTCTTGGGATTGAATTGTGAAGTCTGCGTGGACAGGGGTCTGGCCTGCCCTTCAACTCTGCCCCCGTTTCCTTAAGGAACTGCTGAATGTAGATACTCTACTTTTCTATTTTTACAGCTGCCTGTATTTTCTCATTTGATTCTCATAACTCTGGGAAGTAAGGAAGGCCAGAGTTATTATTCCCATTTCTCAGATAAGGAAATGGAGGTTAGAGAAACATGAATGAGGCACATTGCCATGCACCTTAGCACCTGGAACTTGACCTCAGGGTTCTGATTTCCAGCACAGCCTTTCTCCACTCTCCAGCCTCTCCACCCTGAAGTCAGCCTCATATCACCCCAATAAACAGTTACATTGCCTCTGCCAACACAGGATCCCAAATTGCTGCCACCACCTCATCATCTGTCCCTTCCAGGCACGAGACTGTCCAGAAAAGGGCACAGATGGACAGAGAATCCTATGGTTCTGGAATCAGATGTATAATTTTAAGTCTGTTTTTTCCCCCTTTCAGAATTACCATTCCTTTACCTCATCCCTAAATATTCAATCAAGTGTGTTAAATGCTGCATCCCAATGTTTGTGTGCATTTAGTGGCTGGACATAGGCCCATAGCCTTCAGCAGCAAGAAGGACCATGTTGCAAGGTCCGGAACAGCCGTGAAGAGTGAGAGATGGACAGGAAATGTCAGCTTCCCTGGCGACCCCTAGGAGTCCTCAGGAAGGAAACTGGACTTTCCGCAACATTTCAGTCCAATTTTTTTTTCTTAAAGCAAAGGGAGACTCCAGGAAGCTGGACATCTGGGGACCTTTGGGTGACCTTAGTCAGTCTTCGCAGTTTGAACTTCATCTTCTGAGTTCCCCCTCTGGCCAATGGGGAGCCACCCGGGCTGCTGATCTACGGCCGTAGCAGATCCGATTTCTGTCTGGGGTCTCTCCACCGGCAGAGGGAAAAGGGAGAAACAGGTGAGGTAGCAGGAAAAAGGCCCAAAAGGAAGAGAAAACCCAGTGAGAAAGTGGCAAGTCACTGAATCCGGGAGGCTGCAGGCCAGAGCAGGAGGACACCATCCTGAGAAGTCTCAGGAATCCATAGACTTGGACATTGATCAGGGAAGGGGTGTAGGCAGAGGGTGTTAGAGGTTTCTGGTCTGGCAGCTTGGTTGGGCATGCTCCCGACCCGGCCGCCTGGAGAGCAGGGTCACAGGCGGTGCTGCTTTGGTGAGAGAGTTTTCTAGAGGTGCCCCTGCAAACCCTGAGTGCTGCTGGTTGTCTGTCCTCTGTTCTGCAGTATGCTCTTGTCTTCCTCGGCCCTGGTCATCCTGAAAGAGACACCTCAGTCCAGCCTGACTCCAGAGGAGTCCCGGGAGCTCTGGTGACCATCGCCGTGCCTCCACCAGAAAAATGTTAGGGGACAATGTTGCAGGTGGATAGAAATCTCCACCCCTGAGTGAGCGAGGGACGAGGGGAGCCCAGGAAACTGCCTGGCTCTGCCTCTGCAGTCTGTTCCTCTTGAAGCTGCCATGTCACTGCTGATTTGCCTCCTGGTTGAAGGCATTGCCAGGATGGGAAGGAAGTGAGCAGTACACTCCGACAGTGCCACGGGGCAAGAACAGGTGTGGCAATGTGGAAGGCTCCTGTGAAACTTACTGAGATGCTAGAGGGAGGAGACGGGGATTAAGGAAAAGTGGCTGCACAAACTTGGATTTCCTCATGTTATTAAAGGAGTCTCCATCATGCTGGCCCCTCAGTGCATCCACTCACCTCCTCCCCCTGACTTCTGCACCATAGCCACCAGGGCTAGCTCCTTCCCAGCTGACTTCCAGACCAGCCCTCTCCTGCCTTCACCGCCTCCTTGCACTCAGGCACTGGCAGCAGCATCTTTGCAGCCGGTTCCTCCTTGAGCCTTCAGCTCCTCCCACACTCAGACCTGTGTAGACCCTCCAGAGGGTGCCCAGGAGTGCTGGGGAGGAGACAGAACTTCTGGTGGTTGCTAAGGATACAGGTTCAGTTTCTTTTTATGTACATCCTGAGAGAAAGGCTGTCCAGTCCTCAACAATGCAGCCATGTTGGATAATAGAGGAGGAATTGTTTTTCTTAAGGATTTGCTAAGGAATGAACACCAGAAACCAATACTTTATTCTATTCATAATAATTTATTATAGCAAAAACAAATCAGTACAAAATAAAAGCAACAATAGCCGAAATGCTTGCTGTAAAGCTGTCAGAATAATCAAAATTTCTTGGCACATCAGGATCTGTAAAAACTGATCTAGAAAATATTAGAGTTAAAAACTACTATGACCACAATAGAAAGTATAAAATTGGCAAAGACTAAAATGAGTAAATGATATGTAGACAAAATACTGATCTATGAATCAAAACTTGACTGCAAAATGTATCTGGGAGAAAATTGGTCTTGATGAAAATAGTTTTGGTAAAATAATTCATTGACCAACTTTCTATACGGCAGCTAAATATTTCAAGTGTTTCTATTTTTATTTGAAATGGATTTAATTGGATTTGCTCCAGAAAATACTTTATTCACAAAAACTCAATGTTGGTAAATTTTTTTCGAATATTTATATTCATAAGCTGTTATCAAAGGATTCCCAGAATGAAAAATATGTGGAAAAAACCAGCAGACTCAAAATGCTGTGGACCAACTTCTACGGTTCCAGACAAGATGGAATAGACAAATTTCTCCCTAATTCCCCCACTAAGAGTAGCTAACAATCACAGACCTCATATATAAAATAAACATACAATTCTGAACGGCGAAAGGAAGAATGCAATGAGCTAGGGGACCTGGGCCTTGAGAAACAGCGTAGTGGCAAGTCCCCTGGGCTTCTCTTTTGCCTCCTTTATATCTGGACTGAGACACTGCAGAAGTGTGCAAATCAGAAATGTCAACAGACGCAGACCAAAAAAAAGACCAAAGAAAAACTGAAACTCTGTAGACTAAAGAACAGGACTAGGGAAAAAAATAATCTTAAGACATTAGAGCAAAAACATGATCCATAAATGAAAACTTTGAGAAATCAAACTACATCAAAATTTAAAACTTTTGCTCTGCAAATGACCCTGTTAAGAGAATGAAAACAGAAACAAACAAACAAAAACCAAGCTACATACTGGGAGAAAATACTTGCAAGCCGCATATCTGACCGAAAGATGCATAGAAAAAATGATCAAAATTCAACGATAAATACCAACAACTCAATTAGAAACTGGACAAAAGATACACCATTTACCAGAGGATATATGGATGGCAAACAAACATATTAAAATATATTCAAGATTATTACCATTAAGGAAATGCAAATTAGAATCACAGTGAAATATAATTGCACACCTGCCAGAACTGCTAAAATAAAAAATAAAGTGTAATAATACCAAGTACTATCAAGGATACCGAGAAAGTGGATCCTTTATATGTTGCCTAGGGGATGCCAATGGTACAAACACTCTGGAAAATCATTTGGCAGTCTTAAAAAGCCAAGCAGGCACATAGAATACCACTCATCAGTTACATTCTTGGTCATATAGCCCAGAGAAATGAAAACTGATATCAAACAAACATCTGAACTGAAAACAACCCAAATCAACAATTTCAATGAATGAATGGCTGAACAAATTGCTGCATGTCTATATAACGGAATACAACTCGGCAATAAACAAGAGCAAATTATCACTGTACACAACTGGGTGGCTCTCCATGACATTATGCTGAATAAAAAAGCCAACATCAGAAAGTTATATACTGTATGATTCCCTCTCTGGAACATTCTTAAACTAACAATGATAGAGATGGAAAATGATTAGTGATACAAGTTTGGGGATGGAGGAGAAGGGAAATGGGTGACTGCAAAGTGATAGCACAAAGGGGACGCCTGTGATGACAGGGCAATCCTATTCCTTTACTCGATGATTCCACCAATGGACACATGTGCTAAAATTGCATAGAACTAAATACACACACACACACACACACACACGACTGCATGTAAAACTGGCAAAATCTCAATTGTACCGATGTTAATTTTCCGGTTTTCATTCTGTACTATAATTACGTAAGCTTTTACCTTTGGCAAAAGCTGTGTGAAGGATATAGGCATCTCTCTAAATTATCTTCCCAACTTCCTGTGAATCTATTACTCTTTCAAAATAAATAGTTAAATGCAATGTAATGTGCCCACAAGCCCAGGATTTACAGTAGACGTGACTTACTCTTAGCTCAAAAATCCTCTGGCCTGACTCATCTTGGCTTACTCCCAAACTCAACCTTGATAATTAATAAGGATTGTTTTTACATTGATAATATTTGCCATTTTCCAAATCTAGCAAATTCCTTTGAATCCCTGTGGTTTTACATATGCCGTTTTCCTCATTTAAAGAATATTAATTCCTCTTCTCAGGCATAATATCAACTCCTCTCCTTAGAAATTCAGCTCAAATTTCATTCCTCTGGTGCATGCATTTTGATGAGAATTATATATATTAATCATATATCAATTATATATTAAAGAGAATTATATAAATGTATTTGTATGCATATATATTACACATCATATATTTTGATCATATGTCATACAGCATGTGTCACATTATAATTGAATCACAGCTTCCCTCAGGCAGCCGTATCTTTGATGAGAATATGTGGGTAATTGGGATTCAGTTGCCATAAGAGGGATGGGTGCCAGAAGGTCTAAATACTCTCAAGCTGCATTGCAAATCTGAAAGTTTGTGTGTGTGTCTGCACGTGTGTGTGAGCATGCACACACAAATATATAGGTATATACACACACATGCATGCTATGTTGCCTATATATAAAGATATGTAAAGTGTATGAATCTGTTCTCACACTGCTATAAAGAACTACCTGAGACTGGTTTAATTGACTCACAGTTCCGTAGGCTGTACAGGAAGCATGGCTGGGGGGACCTCAGGAAACTTACAATCACGGTGGAAGGCAAAGGGGAAGCTGGTATGTCCTACATTGCTGGAGCAGAAGGAAGAGAGCAAAGCTGAAAGTGCCACACACTTTTAAACAACCAGATTTCATGAGCACTCACTCACCATCATGAGAACAGCAAGGGGGGAGCCTGCCCTCATGATCCAATCACCTCCCAACAGGCCTTTCCTTCAACATGTGGGGATTACAATTCGACATGAGATTTGAGTGGGGACACAGAGCCAAACCATATCCTATAGTATCATTAGGGGGCATGGATATGTATAATGCATATTTGTTGATTATATACATGTATACATGTATGTGCATGTATGCACACAATTCACACAAAAACATACTCTCTTGGCTTTCTATCAAGATTTGTGTGGATATCACCATGTGATATAGATACAGATGGCACATGTAATATGCCTGCATCTGTACACACACACAAAGAGCCCACCATGAGGTCTTGGTTTCCGAAATGCAGATGGATAGGGTTCTTACTGCACAGTACCTGTTTCACCAGAGTTCCGTGCTCCTAGTCCCTGCTCAGCCTGCAACTTTCTGGTTGTCCACCCACCGCAGACTTTTGCTCCCTGTCAGAATAGAGCTCCTGATGTTCTTGGACCCCAGGTCAAAATCCCTCCCCTCTTTCCCAGGATTCTGCATCTGGTGCTAACTCCCAGATTTTGACTACAATGGGGGTGAGGGGGAGCCATTATTCCCCAGCTGGGCAGCAGCAACTTGTGCTCTCTCAGTGAGAGAGTGGCTCAGACCCTGTGGCTCAGTGGCCCCTGAGCTCTCCCAGGCAGGACGGGCAGCTGTCCACCTCCTGCAGCTGCAGAGTCCATGCAGTCCATGGGGATGCCTCCTCTCACTGGGCACCCCTTCCCACCTTGGGGGAGCAGAGGGCAGAGCACCCACAGGATGCCTGCACAGCGTGGGTACCTGGCTATATCTCCATTAACGACCTCTCTGTCCTTAATCTGGCTGGAGGTCTGAGACTTGTGGGATCTGTTCTTAGCCACTTCCTTTGTGAGTTCTACACACCCCAATCTGCCCCACACGCACTTTGACATTTACTTTTATCAAATTTAAGCTGACTGGAGAAGAGTTTATTATCTCATTCAATATCCTTTACCAAAATTATTTGGTGATGAAACAGATGAAGAGAGGGGAAAACTAATCTTTTCCAAGAGGCCTTTGCAGGCAAACACCCAGATTTCTGATGCCTCAGAGTCCCTTCCACATGGAGCATCTAGAACATTCTACACTAAGCACTGGCCACGTTATGACAGAACCGGATACAAGAGCAGCCCTTGCTGGTCCAGAGTTAACTCAAACACCCTGTGAGTGCCTCAGCCACGTGAAACTTTATTGACCAGTGACACCCAGTCTGTTTCAGAGGCTTTGGGGGAAAAACAGTCTCTGGGGCCCTTTCTCCATCTTTTGAAGATGTAGACGCTCTCTGCAGGCAGATGGGCTTGCCAGCTCACTCTCTTGATGCAACTGGAGGTCAGTGTTGGGACTGCGGCTGCCCCAGCGGGTCATCTGCTCTCTGAATATTATGTGTTAAGAAATCATAGTTGGGCAATGTGTTCCCAGAATCACTGTATTCTCCAAGTATAGCTTGCATATGTCAGTGTTTGTATTTTATGTTCCTTTGACCTGGCTGTTACTTTCCAGTTGTTCCAAAAGCTTAAGCATGTTTTGTTATAGAGCTGGAACGTTTTAAGACATGGCAGCAACATTTCATAAAATCGCAATGTCTAAAATGCCAAATGTAATTGAAAGAATTTCATATTTATTTCAGCTGTAAAACTGAAGGAAAACATTCGTATTGCTTTTAGACTTTTGTAATACTCTGTGTTGATTTGTTTATTTTGCGAAAGGCACTACCCTAGGCTCCATCCAGGTTTTCAAGGTGAGGTAAGAGTCGGCCCCCGCCCCAGGTAAGCATGGGGCCTCCCAGATTCCTCGGGGCGGTGCCTCTGGGTGGCAGCAGTGTAGGAACACACTTCCTCCTGCATGAACTGCAGTAAGAACTGCTTCAGACTAAGGCGGCAGGGAGCTGGATACTTCAGCCATTTCAGACCTTCAATGACTGACCTGCTCCAAGCCAGTTGGAAATTTAAGAAACTTGGACTGGAGACCATTTGCAGGATCCAACAGAGAGTGTTGACCTTTACCAGCCCCTTGCGAAACCTGTGATCCCATCTCTTCAGCATGCAGTGGGGCAGGGACCCAAATGGGACTGGATGGAGGCTTTGCTCTACAGTGCTGACAGTCTAGAGGAAGGCACAAACACCAACAGAACTGAGCATTCCCTGAGGCCATTTCAATATGCAGTGCAGGAATGAATGTAGTGTCTGTGCACCCACTCCTGACCCACAGCTAGAAAGAGAGAGACCTGAGGGACAGTGTGGAAGAGGTGGATGGGTGGCACCTTCTCCTGCTGGGCACGTGGCCTTGGGCAAGTCATCTAACCCCACAGAAGCTCATGTCCTTGTCTGTGAAACAGAAATGGTGAAGTATCATACCTACCTCTTGGGCAAGTATTAAGTGTTCTTATATGTAAACGCCCCAAGGCCACTCTGGGGCATGCAGCAGCAGCCGCTTATTGAGTCTCCAGGAGTCTGAGGAACAATTTTATGGGATGACAAAAGCTGATTCCCTTAGTCAGTTTCAGTCAAGAACCCTGAGCCTAAGGAAGAAGGAAAGTCCCCCACACCCCCAACCAGGGGCCCAGTGGTCACAGACAGCAAAGATTGTCGGGGTAGCAGCATCTTTGATGATGGCTGGGCAGTGCTACATGGAGCTGGCTGGTTAGCTTAGTTCCTGAAAATTAGAGTCAGTCTATCTATCTATCTATCTATCTATCTATCTATCTATCTATCTATCTATCTGTCTGTCTGTCTTTAACTAGCTGTCTTATCTATGCAGTCCTCCTTTCACTCTTTTTATCTTTGCTTCTATCTCCCTCTCTCTTTGATCTCCCTCTGTCTTCTCTCCATCTTCCATTCTCCCTCCCTCTTTTCTGCTATCTCCATGTCTATCTCAGTCCCTAGATTCCCATGGCACATCAGATCTACTCTTTCCTCAATCATTTCAATTTACTGACAGGGAAACAGAGGCCCAGAGACAGAGAAGGGGCACCAGCAGCTTCCCAATGTCACACTGAGAGTGGTATGGCCAGCTCAGAACTCAGATCTCTGTGCTCTGGAACAGCAGTCTCCAAGTGGGGTGTGAAGAAGATTCAATGGGCTATGGGAAGAAAACATTAAAAATTCTATTTATAATTTTCACAGCTTATGGTTTTAGAATTTGTATTTTGTGCATGCTTTATAAAGCATGCCATACAACACGTACCCACTAATATCTATCTATGTATCTATGTATCTGTGTATCTATGTATCTATCTATCTATCTATCTATCTATCTATCTATCTATCTATCTATCTATCTATCTCTAATCTATGTACTTAAAAGCACATCCATATACTCACACTGGGGGCAATATTTTGCTAACAGAAGTGGGATCGAAGTGTTTGGTGACCTGTGTCACCTGTTTGTTTTGGGTGGGAGGATTTGAAATTACTATCAAACCTGTCCCCTGTTATTTCGTATTGAAATCTGTTTCTCCAGAGTTGGGTGCCTAGAACTGGGGACATGCCAGTTGCTGCTGCTGACCATTTCTAGAAGGATGGAAGGCAGCTGGACGTTCCATAGAGCCAACTGGTTTGCACAGAGGATGTACGACTGCTTCTGAATCTCATCTCACCTATAAGCATCTCAATACACTTCTATTTCATGTGGTCACGATAATTCCCCAGCCAAGGAGAGGAGGTGCCCCCAGCTGGTTGCTTGTCAGACACTGAAGCCCTTGGACTCTCTCTGTGTCCAGATCATTGCCCTTGCCTGGCCTGGGTGTTGCCTGCAGGAATAGCTGGGGGAGGCCGCTCACCCATCAGTGTTGGCTCTCCAGCCCAGCTGCCTTCCACTGGTTCCTGGATACAGCATGTCATAGCCCCGCAGCAGGCAGAACTCAGAGGCCAGGAACAGGTTATTCTCAGGACGACACAACTCAGATTCCAAACCTTCCTTCTGGCTGGGCCCAGAGGCACTTCTCACGCATTCCTTGGCTCCAGTAAGGGTCCTGAGGACAAAGCAGTTAGACTCAAAGCACATCTTGAGTCTAGGTTTCCACATTTGACTCAAAGCCCTTTAAAGTAGCTTATGCAATTTTCCGGTTAAAAACTTTGGCCGCCTCAGACTCCACCAGCAATAGAAGTTGAGAGGGCTAAGGACCTTGAGGTGCTCAGTGCTTTGCATTCCCACAGCCAGTGGGAATCGCCAGTGACAGTCACCAGTGTTTCTCCCTTATATTCAGTCCTCACGTTCATGTCCCCAGCCCAGAGCCAGCCCAGCAGGTGAGCCAGTGCTCAAGAGTTTTTGCACACATGGAGATGCCTCTTGGCCAGGGTGGCCTTATGACTGATCTTCTGAACTGGGGCATTTGGGAGCAATAAACTGATTAAAGCAGGTGAATAAGCATAAACTATATATGCGCCAGAGCCTCCTACTTAGAGGAGACTGTACAAGCCACCAAGGTAAACCACTTACTTGTGCTGGGAGTAACCTGGGCCCATTTGCAGATGGTTCTGTTTGCAAATGGCCTGTCTGGCTCTGTTCAAAATTGGAGTCCATACCACACTGTGAAAGAGATCTGTTAGCCAAGCAAAATTGTTGCTCCTTAAGGAAAGCTAAAATGTCAAAGTAGTTGAATCTTTACAAAGTCAAACTGATATGGTTTGGCTGTGTCCTCACCCAAATCTCATCTTGAATTGTAGCTCTCAGAATTCCCTTGTGTTGGGGGAGAGACCTAGTGAGAGATAATCGAATAATGGGAGTGGTTTGCCCCATACTGTTCTCACGGTCATGAATAGGTCTCATGAGAGCTGATGGTTTTATAAGGAATTTCCCCTTTTGCTTGGCTCTCATTCTGTCTTGTCTGTCGCCATGTAAGACGTCCCTTTTGCCTTCCACCATGACTATGAGATCTCCCCAGCCATGTGGAACTGTGAGCCCCTTAAACCTCTTTCCGTTTATAAATTACTCAGTCTGGGATATGTCTTTATTAGCAGCATGAGAAGCGACTAATATGCAAGGTATTTGGTTTCAGAGATTTTCTTTTACTTTTATGTTTCAGTAAAAGGACAACACTTCTCAGGGAAATCTCACCTTCCTGCAGTAATTTCAGTCCCCTGCAGTCAAAGCCAGCATTCTGGTGGCAGTTTCTGAGTTTTGCTCAGGTACCTTTCTAGCCACGGATGTGGCCCAACACAAGCAACCCTGCGTCCCTACACCAGGCTGCATCACACGGTCTATATTTTCTAAGCCAGGGACTCTGGGCTCCATGAGATCACACTCCGGTGTTGATTTTAAGTGGGCATTTGAAATGCCTCTGCTGGGCTTCTGACTCATGCTTTACCTCCAGGCCCTGCTCTGTGATGCTGTGGGGTGGGCCTGGCCTGCGGCCTGTAGACTTCATTTAGCAGCCTGGGTCCTGCCGTCCAGGGCATCGTTGGCCCTGGGTCCTGACGCGGAGTTTAATACGTTCATAAACATGTTTTCAGTGATCCCTGCTCCCTGATATCTGGCATATTAACAAGTAAGTGCTGCTAGGGGAATAGAAACCAGAATTATACCATCAGAGTCGTATTTGGGGGAAAATCCTTTCCCTCTTCTGATTGCAGGCTAGCATTTTTTTTTTAATTTCAATAAAAAACAGAAGTGATGAATAGCTCCACCTTCTCCAGCGCTAAGAAGGGGGTGCTTCAGACCCATGGGGTTCGCCTCCAGAGTTAAAATGTTGACAATCTGGGAAGCTTTTGTTTGTTTGTTTTAATTCTGGAAGCCAGTTTCAGATGATGAGGAAGAAAGCAAATAGGATAGGGCAGAAAGACAAAAAGGAACATATATACCAGACACAGATTTTAAAAACCAAGCCTGTCATACCGTGTAGGAAGGGGAGATTTTTTTTTTTTTTTTTTTCAAAGAAGAACGTGTAAGTGGTCTGTCCTTGTCTGAAAGCCTGGACAAGTGACACAGACTTTCCACCCATGGTGTTTTTAATTCCTCTGTCCCTGTGCACGGTACAGGAAAATCACCCGAGTCTTAGAGAGGCAGTATCTATTAATTCAATCGCACTCACTGCGAAATACACACGAGGTATTTCAATCTGGCAAGGTATACACCATCCACCTTGAACAAAGGCCAATTTTTCGGTAACCAGAGCCACCAGAGGCCAGACTTCGTCAGAGCTTGAGGTTTAAACCCCTGTTTATTTGGGTATGGCACCAAACGAAGCATTTTCTTTATGTTCCAGCAGTTTCTGGAAAACCAGCTGTTCTAAATTTGGTTTAAAACATTTGTTAAAGTCACCAATAAATGAAAAGGAGAGGGAATCGAGCTGGCTTTGCAATAGGAAAAAGCTCTCAAGTTTCCTTAAACAAGACGGGTTTTCCTTCTAGATTGGTTTTGTAGTTGGGCTTGTCTTTAGGGGATTGTTTCTGTCCAGGGCTGAAGGGTTTTTCCACTTCCATCCTCCACGCTCAAGCACGGCCCAGCTGCCCTGAGGTTAGAGAGCTGAGGACCGCTTAGGCAGGCCAAGGGGGCGGGATCAGCCCAGCCCTCGGAGGCAAACTCAGCCGGGGAGTGTGGCGCCCCCAGGCCAGCTGGGCGGCACATATGGCAGTGCCACCGGCTCCTCACCTGTGCCCACAGGTATCCAGGCTCCAGAGCCTTTGCACGGTGAAGGTGACTGAGTGAGCCGCCGAGCAGTGGGGACAGGAATCTTTGAGTGAGGAGCACTACTTCCAACACGGTATTGAAATCATGAGTCTGGGGTAAAACCCTGGCCTCTTTCTGGACTCCGCAGGGCCTGCCCCCTCTAAGAGGGCCCTGGGTTCTCAGAAAGTGCGGGCCGGAGGCCCCATCACCGGGAGGCGTGCTGCCCTGAAATGCTTTTTGAAGAAAGTATCAGCCATGACAAATGAGCACGCACCGCGCACCAAGTCTCGGACCCCGGGAAGGTGCCTGGAGGTGAGCAGCTCTCCCTTCACTGCACAAGGTGAAACAGACACATGGCATCTCCGAGGACATGCATGAACTCAGCGAAACGTCACCGCGGGATGGCAGCGTCTTGCTCCTGCGTGTGGCACACACACCGCAAGGACTGAGGACTTCCTTTGAAACACTGCTTTTGAGTTCTGAACCAATGTGTTGAACAGAACGCCCACTCCTCACCCCCACCCCACCCCTCCTCAGACTCTGGCCCGTGCTGGCCCCATCTCACACAGATGCCCTTCCCTCTTCCACCATCTGCCAGGCCCTCCGCCTTCAGTCTGTCTCATGTCCCAAATGGGTCTTCTCTTGTCCCCTTGAACCCCAATACCCAGCTCCTACAGTGGGCACCGCATTAACTCTTGCAGGTACAAATCTCTCCTCTCTGCTAGGCCATGAGCCTCTAGAGAGAGCAAGATCGCATGGGTCCCACGGCCACCAGGACAGACGTTATCCCTACAGAAGATGCAATGAGAGGGTGTGGATTCCTTGCCACTTCCCGAAAATATATTGCCAAGTCCCACATCAGAAGTCTCGTGGGTGAAAATGCTTTTTCACATGGAATTACAATATGTCACAGTGAAAAAACGTTTTCCAAGATTCAGCTAGGTGAGCAAAGTGAAGGCTGAATGCAAACCAGAACCATATTGTAGCCCTCCTGACATTTCCAAAATAGTGACCAATAAAAGTTGCTATTTATGCGTGCCCTACTGGTGACACTATTAAATCTTTTGGCTGCACTGTTCGGGGAAGGTTACAGGCTGAAAGCAGTGTGAATTGGAACCGTGTCTAAATTGGAATTTTTATCTGGCACCATTTGGCTTAAACTTGGATTGCTAACCTTCAGGCTTTACTCATACTGGAATTATTCAACAGGGGACTCACTGCTGTGTGGCATCTTTTAAAAAGTGTATAAGAAAAGAGAAAAACTTGGGCATGCTGCCGACACATGCATTATGTTTGGAAAGGGCTATTCTCCCAACTTGGGGGATACAAAGGAGACCTAATTTATTAGCATTTCAAAAATCATCGCCGCCGCAGAATGGGTAAACAAGGCAATTGTGATTAATCTAAACTGAAAAGCCACATTTTGTTTATTAGATCTCTAAACCATCCAAGCTACATTTTTTGTAATAGTTCAGATATTTTTCTCCCCCACTACCCTTCAGAAGTGACAGAGAAAAATCTATTTCTTGGCTGGAGTAATCTCAAATAAATTAATATCATTTTTCATATAAATTTGTTTGGGGAAACTTGAAACTGTAGCATAACCTATTGATTTCATTATTTGAATTAAGTTTAAGAAATCCTACAGCTGTTTGCTGTCAAAATTTAAACCTACTGTCCATTTTCAGCTAGACACTTAATATACATTTCACCTGGTGGCTCAATAATGTTTTAATATAAAAGTACATGCTCATGAAACATATGCTCAGGGCTCCTCTGAAGCTTAATAGCAACAGAAGGGGTAACAATTAGCAGTTTTGTTTTCCTGGGTATACGTGGTCCAAGTTGAAAGTTTTTGCTGGGCTACTTCCAAAAAATTTTGTTCCTCATTTCTTGACCTTTTTGGAGTTTGGAATCAATGAACCACATTGCCTTCCATAAGAGTGTCAAGCGTAGAATAAAAAATTGCATCACATCATTTTTCATCGTGGCCAGATGAGGTCTGAGTGGAGGAACAAGGAACAGGAAAGAGCGAACATCTGAAAAATTGGCTCTGCAAGCTGGAATGTGATTCTGCTCTAAGGGGCCACTTTTTTTTCCCTTTCTTTCCAGAACAGGCAGGTTGTAGACAGATCTGGGTCTTAGCCTGCCACCCCAAGGGCCCCAATGTCAAGAAATAGTGATAGAACACTGTTCATTTATGCAACATCTGTAACACATATAGCAAATTATTAATAGCTCAATATGCCAATCTGCCACTGTGCATTTTTGACATAGTAGGGGCCAGGAGCACGGAAGTTTTGCAGCTCAGAAATGAAAACGCTGCTCCTGATGAAAATTAAATGCAGGTGCTTTGAGTTTGTGTATTTGAAAGCAAACATCACTAGCTTTTTTGGGGGGGGAGGGCGGGAGTCAAAAAGTTTCAATGCTTCCAGCTAAACTGAAAGGTTAATAGAGCTAATCTCTTGTGGATATTGGCATCGGTATTATTTATGTCATGTTGTGTCACTTAATGCTAATTTCTGTGATGCTAACAGTTCTGTGAAGAGACAATTATGCCTCTTATGGCAATGAGGGATGCTGCTGAGGATCAGAGAGTGGAAGCCACATTGCTTACAAAAAAACAAAACCGAAGCCAAAGCGGGGATCAGAGTCCCCAGTAAATAGGAGCTGCTGTGTGGTCACCACATGCCACTCGCCTCATTATTAGCCACTACTTGGTTTCATGGAGACAACTTCCCTGTCTCCATTGTAAACTTTCATCTTGTTTTTTCTTTACTTTTTCTTTAAATCAATAACAAAATCTTCTGTTCATTGCTTACCAATGAACACACAAAAAGCCTCCCCTTGTCTAGACTATCGCCTGTTTGAATTTCTGAACCGTGGGCCTCCTGTGTCCCCGCAGGGCTCCAGTTCCAGCCTCTGTTTCGAAGTCACTTTGCTCAGTGTCTGCAGGCTGGAAGGGCGTGCTTGAACTCTCTGCCAGGATAGGTTAGCTACTTCCCCTGGACTTTATTTTATTTATTTTTAAAACTACTTTATTAAAATATGAATGTCATATAAAAAGTTGCAGATATTTAATGTATAAGATGTGGTGTGTTTGGGATCTTATCCCAACATAGCCATGAAACCCTCATCACAATCAAGGCCATAACTTACCTTTCACCACTGGAGGAAGTTTCTTCTTGCTTCCTTTATTTTTATGTTTTAATTCTTTAATTTTAAAAAGATTCTGTGGTAAGGACATTGAGTACCAGGTCCACCACCTTAGCAAAATTTTGAGTGTACAGTACAATATCGTTACCTATAGACCCTGGGCTGTACAGGAGATCTTAGGACTTTTTCATCCTGCATAACTAAACTTGGAACCCTTGGACCAACCTCTCCCCATTTTCCCCTCCCCCAGCACCTGATAAACACTATTCTACTCTCTGATTCGAGGATTTTGACTATTTTGAATTCTACGTAAAAGTGGGATCCTGCAGTATTTGTTCTTCTGTGCCTGGCCTATTTCACCAGGCGTAATGTCCCCCAGGTCTGCCCATGTTACTGCAAATGCACAGTCCCCTTCTTTTTTAAGGCTGAATCATAGTCCATTGTATGGATAAACCACATTTGATTTCTCCTTTCACTCATCCACAGATCCTAGTTGTTCCTGTATCTTGGCTACTGTGATTGATGCTGAAATGAACATGGGGGTACAGAAATCTCTCTGAGATTTAAGTTCTTTACCTTAAAGGAACTACTCCAAGGAGCTTGGGGCTGGGGAGATGAGAATGTGTGTAGGGGGCAGGGGTGGGGACATCACAAGTTTGCACACTTGATCCTCACTCGATTCCCAAGTCCTGCTCTCTGCTGGGCCTGTGCTAGGAGCCAGAGCTTCAGGGATGAACCAGTACCTGCCTGCAAACCACAATTCTTCAAGACAAGCAGTGGAGCGACGAGACAGAGGAGGCAGGCATGCTTCCAGCTTGCAATGGAGGCGCCTCTTGAAAACGATTCCTGTGCCTTTTTCTTGTCCCTTGCCATAGCTGCTTAGTGCTCCCAACTGCCTGTAGGGCCAGTGGGGTTTGTCGCCCAGGAGTAGAAAGGCAGAGCTGGGTAATGTCCAGTTCTGGCTGCGCACACAGGAGACAAGGCGGCCAGGCAAGCACTTTGCCAGAGGAGGGCTAAGGGAAAGGATGTGTTGTTGCTTCCCATTAGCTATTCAAACAGAGCTCGGGGGCCTCGTCCTGGCTGTGAGGGCAGTGGCCCACCTGCTCGCGACCAGGCCGAACCATCCCTGTGGCAGGAGAGAAGAGAGCAAAGGGTGAGAAGAAGGAAATGCTGCCCTTTCTCCGGCTCTGAGGCTCAGATCGGAAGAGGAGGCCAGAGAGGAGGTTGAGCAGATCTTTGTCTTAATTACTGGGAAAAGTTCAGGGACCTCAAAGGTGGGGTTCTGCTCTCCGCTCTGTTGGAGACCCTGGGAGGCAGCTGCGGGGGACAGCCTGGCATATCCACTGGCTTCCAGCACCAGACTCCAGGCAGCCAACGGAGCTGGCTCACAGGCAAAGAAGGCACAATGCCCTGGAGGCCACAGCCATTGCGGGGGATATGCCCGATGCCCCCAGTCTTCCTACCTCCCCTATCTGTAGGGCCCTGGAAAGGAGGAAGAGGCAGAGGTGGGGGGCACCTGGACCATTCTCCAAGAGAACTAGAACCACCTACAGAGATCCTTCCAATCACCAGGTCTGAATAAGCTGAAGGCCAGACTTATTTAGCTAAGTCTTTTTCCCTACCAATCAATAGGCAGGTGGCAATGAGCAAAGCTGGATTAGTGAAAAGAGAAAAGGATTTTATGTTTCTCTTCACATGAGATAATTTGTCAAATTCTCAGAAAACTTCACAGTCAAGCAAACTCTGGGATTGTTCACTATGCTTTCCCACTGATGGTATAAAATTGACCAAAATGGAAGGGGGCTACCTTACAAACAAGGCCAGCACCCATGGAATGCGTGGGTACAAGTGTTTTTGGTGGTGACAGTCAAGGCAGGGGCTCCCTTGCTGACCAAAGCTATGAAAATGGGGCATTTAATTTAAATGTGCATGGAAACCTCTGTGGCCGGGCACCATGAGGGGCACAGAGGAAAAGCAAAGCTACCAAGGCCTGAGAAGATCATGGTTTAGGGAGGGAGAAAGGCATTCAAGGAGAGGTTCCCTCTGGCTGCCTCTGAAAAACATGGGTTTTCTTAAATTTAATGAAAGCATTCATTTTATTAGCATATTACATAACACAATTTACTTGGATGTATTGCTTGCTTTTTTTAACATTGTTCTTTCTTCTTTTTCCTTTATTTTTGCTGGTTTAATCAATTACTAGTCACTTCTGTCCCTCTTGTTAGTTGGGCCTCTCACTGTGCATTTTGGTTCCATTCTTGGGCACCTCCCATCCCAGCCTCTACTCCCATCAGCTGCCCTGGGCCAGGGCCTGAGCTAAGTCGATCACATCATCAGGCTTCTTTGTTCCAGGCCTTCTGGTGACAAAATTTCTTTGCTTGGCCAAACTTTAGTCATGCTCTTGAAGCTTCTCCTAGGCCCATCCATGTATTTCCTTGTGTAATCTAGTTGCTGCAAAGAACATGACTAAGTCAGTTTATCAAGAAACCCCAATCCTCAGGCATCTGATCGGTCTCGATGATATCTGAATCCCTAGCCAGAATTTCCTGTATCCCTGATGTCTCCTCTTTAGTCAGTTTCCATTCACTGACCCTCATCCTGCCCTTGGCTATGGATGCCCACTCACCCATGCTTTATTCAGAGCTGAGCCCAGGCGCTGCAAAATCCCATTGCCTTGTTCCCTGTACCTATGGAGATGGTCCTGAATAGAGTCTCTTGTCCTTTAACAAGTGTCATTGAGTAATTGTTTTTTTACCACTGGTTGGCTTCGGGCAGTGGGAGCACCAGCTGGAGAGTGGGCGTGAGGCCACCACTTCCCACCTTCAGCTCCCCAGTGCCATTTGAATCCTTTGAGGAAAGATCTCAGCTGCTGCTGGGAAGGCCCGGGCACAGGCTGATGACCCTGCTCTCCTAACTTTTTCCGACTCTTTTTCCGGCAAGCCCTGCCACCTCCTCTTTTGGGCCTGGGCCGGGGAGCAGCCTCCAAGTTACTGATCTCTGGGACGCTGCAGGGTCCTTGCTTGTCTCTTGGTAAATGATTGTCAAAGTTCCCACTTGGGCTGTGCCCCGTGGCTCCTGCTGACGCTGACTGAGAAAGCTTCCCTTCTTTGGAAACCATCATCGGACAAGTATTTCTCTTAGAGGATGTCAAAACAGAGTCTAAATCCTTCTCCCAAAAGGTATTCTATTCCTCCGTTTCTGCCTGCTAACCCTCAATTGTTTTCGCTGCCCTCTTTTCCCCAGATGAGGCCCTGAGAATGACTTAGTTCCCCCTCCACGGCCCACAATCACTCCTAGGTTTGCTGTGGTGACTTATTACTTTATTTTGAGTTTATTTTAAGGAATTGTTTTGCACGGTGTCCCTTCTGTTTTCAGAAGCTTGTGGGCTTCCAGACAACTTTCCCATATTCCTTTACATTTAACGACATGTTGCAAGAGGTACCAAGTAACGATTTTTTTCTGTTTCATCATTTTCTGTTTTGAGATCCCGGTTTTGATACATTCATTTGAACACAAACTCCGTTTAAATTAACAGTTAAAAGAATGACTTTGGATCTGTGAGTGTCAGTTATTGTTCACAGTCTCCTACAAAGATACTTCTAGGCAGCACACGATAAAGCTTCAGCCTTGATTCAGTCCATTTCTTATTATTTTTAGAACTACCAAGTTAGAAAATTCTGATTGTTTACCATATATTGTTGGGAACTATCAAACTTTTTATGACTCTGAAAATTTGGTTGGAATGTGGACCCCAAAATAATGGAAAGATTTCTCGCCAAAGACCACAGTTGCTCTGCCAGTGACTTTTGATGTATGTATTTGACTCAACAGCTAGAAGGCAGAATTATCTTTCAGTTTGAGAGATAGCGGTGAACAGAATCTTAATCCATTGTTTGGTTGCATTTGAATCTGACCAAAACTTTCTTATGCTCTTTTTCAGCATTTGGCTGAAGTTCTGAAGGATTCTCAATAC
Source organism: Mandrillus leucophaeus (assembly GCF_000951045.1). Classification (NCBI taxonomy): domain Eukaryota; kingdom Metazoa; phylum Chordata; class Mammalia; order Primates; family Cercopithecidae; genus Mandrillus; species Mandrillus leucophaeus. The sequence goes on along the minus strand of NW_012105997.1, from coordinate 798,546 downwards.
CATATAATCAATTTCTTTTTTCAGTGTGTGATAAAATTATCAAGTATTAGAAAAGGTAAACTCCAGTGATTAATGTGTTTGGGTCACAGTTTGATCTTTAAAAAAAAAATCACTCTTACTCGAGCTTGCAAATTCAAACACATATTTCAACCCTAAAATGCCAAGTTCAGGCAATTCAAGAAACCCAATATTTTGCAGAGCTATGCCCCTGGAGTAAGCTGCTCAAAGAGACTTCAAGCATCATCAAGGCCTGCAGATGTATTTTAACGCCTCCCTTGTCCCAGTAGTTCCTTAGCCTCTCCCCCTGTTCTTCAGATAATGTTCCTGTGCTAAAGCTTTACCTTATGCACTCATTGCTCAAAGGGTGCTGTGCACCCACTGCCCTGGGCACACTCACAGTGCACAGTCCTGGGGTCACTAGCACATGGTTGATTGAGGGGCCTCCCTGAATGACCCAGGTCTGAACTGGTGTCAGGTGCAGCCCAGCTATGCTCAGGTGCAGTGAGACCACAAATCTCCTTGCAAAATACACTTTTCAACCTCATCACAGTTCTCAACATAATTATTGTCTAAATTAAAACTATCCTATCTCATAGCTTAGGTTTGCTGTGATAGTGTTCAACTATCTGAAGGCCGTGAACACTTCTCATGTGTATTGAACCACGCATTCCTGCTCTCCATGGTTTCATTCACCTGCAAAGCAGAGACACAGCACAAGTGCACACACCCATGAACACACACCTGCACACGCCCGGGAAGCTTCCCTGACCCAGGCTGCCTTCAGTTCCACGCCATGCGCAGCCACCCCATTGGTGACGAATGGTGCCCGCAGCGCCTTCTACTTCCCCTGTTATGACCTTCCTGGCTGCTTATCCACGTGCTTCTGTAGAATGTGGTGCCTGGGATTCTTTCCTTTCTTTTATTTCCAACTTGCAGGGTGTGATTTGAAGGCGGGTTTTGTTTTCCCTTCTTTCTTTAACAACAAAGTCATCAGTTTTGTACTGTTTGTTCTCATATTCTGTCTAATTTGAACTTCACCTCAAAAAACTCAAGGTATTTACTGGCGAGGCCACTGTCTATTGATGAGAATCATCTCTGTGCTCACTTTGCCTTTTCCTAACCGGCCGTGGAGTAGAGAGCCCATGAGGGTGACTTCCTCCAGGCCAGGACATCCAGTTTTGAGGACGGTTCCGGCACACCTGCCACTGATGACTATATTCTTCAGTAGCGATCACTACCTGATAGTCCCACCTGGCTCTACTTTCTGTATTTCCACTCTTTAACGTCATCTTTTATGCTGTTTCCTTAGGTTTTAGTTTTAGATTTAGTTTTAGACTTCAGTGAAACACCTTTTGATTCACTTTTTAAAAACGATTTTACTTCCACACAGTAGTACCACACACATGCCAGCCTGACCAACATAAATGCTAACTTCTAACATGAAGTTATGGAGGAGAAAACAAACTACGTGAAGTGAATGTTATCAAGACGGACTGTATCCTTGCAGCACTGTGCAAACTCCAAGAACACAAAGGGATTACCATAAAGTCCAAACTATTCTAACAGTTTACGTTTGTGAAATGGACACAAATAAAATAGTGTGACTGATTGCTTTTTTCTTCAGAAACCACAATTTTGTAACCACTGGGAACACTGTAGTAGGTGTTCTCCAGAGAGACAGGGTACACACGTTCATATCTACATATATGCATATATATAGTACATGCATACACAAATTTATGCTTGTGTCTATCTCATATGTTTATATGAGATAGGTTTTAATAGGAGAATTAGTTTTTGCAATTACAGAGGCTGAGAAGTCCCACAACAGGCACTCTGCAGACTGGGGATGTATGTAGCATGGCTCAGTCCACATCCTAAAACCTCAGGACTAGGGAAGTCCATGGTGTAAGTCTCAGACTGAGATCACAGGCCTGAGATCCTGGGGGGTCACTGATGTAAGTCCTGGAGTCCAAAGGCAGGAGGGTGTGTCTCCGCTCTGAGAGAAGGTGTAAGTCCTGGTCTCCAAAGTTAGGACAGTATGTCTCAGCGCTGAGAGAAGGGGGTGGGGAGCAGGAAATCTTGCCTCTCTCTTTTTGTTCTGTCTGGGCACTCGGCCAACCGGACAGTGCCTGCCCACCCTATCTTCAATGCCAGTCTCCTCTGGAAACACCTTCACAGATATACCCCAAAATCAGGGCCTGCCAGTTCTTCAGATATTCCTTAGTGCAGTCAAGTTGACCCATAAAACTAAGCATCACAGGATCTACAGGACACGCAGTGAGAGGCACTGAGAGGCTGTGTGTACCCCGCACCCCTGCACCATTCAGCCTCAGGTCTTGCCTCTCTGGTTTGGGCCATCGTCAAGCCAGTCTGTGGGACTCCAGGGTCCAGGAAGCCACAGCTGGCCCTGGGACTTCTACTGCTTGAGGACTGGCAGTGCCAACTCCATCTCTGAGGCCAGTTAAAGTTGCTTAACTATTCCCAGCTATCAAATATTACTCAGCCCCGAATGTTTGCTCTTGTTCTGAACTCCTCCTGATAGAATATCACTTCCTGGACTAATTTTATAACAGCCACTCAGGGTTCCCTCAAATGATGTCTGAGGATTTTATTCCACTTGATCAACTTTCCCTAGTTAAATCTAAAGCAAAAACTACAAACTTTAATAAATATGAGTATGTTTCAATATCATTGTTGCCCTGTGGATAGAAACAAAAATTATAATATTGTTATACTAAAGACTGTATTTATCTAAATGCTTTGGACCTATCCTCAATGGCTTAGAGTCTTAGGTTTTTCCTTTGAATTACAGATAGAATTGGAAATGTGTTTTTTAATATTAAAAAGTTACCAGGAAAAAAAAATATGTGTTCTTGCAAATCTTAAGCCACTGTGGCATTGCCAACATCGTTAGAATCATCTAGAGAAGGCCAGAAATACTTTCCCAGCACACTTCTCTCCTTCCTCCCCCATCCTCCAGAGCCCTGAGCTCTGTTCCTCCTCAGTTCCTGACCCTACTAGGGCCAAGGCCACCCAGAGATGTCTCTCCACATGGCTGATGCCTACAGCCCAGGCTCTGAGCAGGGAGAAACGGGCTGCGGAGAGCAGAAATGCCTCTTTAGGATGAGGTCATGGGACAACCCTGACTTTGGCTAGAGAAGAGGAAGAACGGGGAAAGATGGAAGTGGTTGGAAAGGGGCTGAAAGGAAGGAGAGATGTGGAAGCAAGGAGAGGCCAAGGAAAGTCCTGAGCTCACCAGTTCTGGTCACCATCCGGGAAACCCAGGAAGTGGGGCGTCCGACAGGACTCTTGAGAGTGGGAGAAGACTCACAATCCGTGGTTTCTGGATCCTGCCTGGGCTTTCTATGACACATTATCTGGTTTGTCCAAAACACATGTTTTATTACACAAGAAAGAAAAACTTTGGCTGAATTGTTTGAATTATTAAGGCTCGGTCCAGCAGTTTTCAAGGGCTTTTGAACTTAGATTCTTTTACCGTTTTATAATCCCTTTCTTTTGGAAACCTCTCTGCATTTTCTCCCAGGGTAAAAGCATAAAGGATTGCCATTCCAAGATGTTTTTATGACAAGGTGATTTCCTCCTGGAGTTTGAGGTAAATTATGAGGTTGAAAATCTTGTTGCGTCATGAAAGCTCTAATATTTCATATTCATATATAGTACTTTACAATGTTCAAACTCCATTGCATCCCTTTGCTCATTTCACCCTCCCAAACACTTGAGGGGAGGCAGGAAACATCATCTTTCTTTGCTCGGTAGATAAGAAACTGGAACTCACAACAGCCAGGTGCCTGGCCAGGATCCCAGAGGGAGAGGACTTCTGTTTCTGGGGTCACTGCTCTTCCCACTAGCACCCCCAACCTCCCAGCTCGTGTCTCCACAGTTCTCACTGGGGAAGCAAGTTTAATGATCCTCACCTAATGCACCTCACGTTGCACATAACGATGCTAGGGCCCAGGAGCCCCCAGCACATCCAGTGGCTGGTGGGCTCACAGAGCAATCCTGACCCGACTGTCAGCTACCTGCCACTCCCCAAAGGTCAGACGGCTCCCTCCCCAGAGCACAGTTGTGTGTCTGGAAAGAGTCATTTGTTTTACTGTGGTTGGGGATCGATATCCAACCTGGAAGTCATCTTCATTCTTTTCCTGTGTTTCCTCCAATGCCTGAAAATAGAAGCACATCTAGGATATGACTTTAGCGATGCAATTTCCAGCCTCTCTTTGGTCAGTGGGCGCACATCCTAAGTTTAAACACCTTCTGAATGGAATGGCAACTTGGAAACAAAAGCGGCCCTCCTTGGAGCCAGATCAGGCCACGCACACCCGTGACAGAGGACTCCAAATTTCCACGTAGCCTGCAAGGCTCCAGACATGACAGAGAAACAAGAGGAGAGGACAGTCAAGACTGTGTGATGGGTTGGGTCCTCGGGGATGCTCCGACGGTTTGTGCCTGCTCTGTTCTCCTTCTCACGCTGCGTTTTCTCATCACAGAATGACAGCTACTCAGTAAGGACCTCAGCATCCTACTCTTGTTTCTAAAATAAAGTAAATCAGGTCTTCACAAAATCAGTAAAATGTTTGCAAAAACAACATTTTTGAACAGTGCAAGGTAAAAGGTAATATGACCATGACAAGTGCTAAGAACTCCCATGACTTTAGTTTAGACTATGAGAAAAATGAGGGGATATAAGACTCTATTTGAGAAAAAGATGTAATATTCTATTACTGGGTTTATAGCCAGGCATAAAATCCAAGTACACCACTCCCAGCTACTCACCCTCCTCTGTTCAAACCGCTAATAAATGGTGGATTCTTCTAGTTTAAAGCTTGTGACTCTCACCTTTAAGTTTTCATAACTGTTGGAAGAGAGAAAAATTAAAGCTACATGACCTCATCTGTTACTTTCCAAAAGGAAAAAACATAAGTGAGATTGGAATCTTTTGCAAAGAAGAGGAAATTTTATTTGATGAGCCCGACACACAGAAATACTTGCTGGCGAATATGGCTCATGCCGCACTTTATTTTAGTAAGGGCTCCAAGAAGCACACAGGTTGTGGCGTTCAGTGGGCACAGCTGAGCAGAACTGACCCCACGACTCCTTCCAACACAGGAGGCAGGGTCTGTGCCGAGAGGACCCAGAGCCACCTGCTCGTTGTAAGCAAGGCCCTTTAGCAATACCAAACAAATCAGACTGCCAAGATTTTTTTTTCTTGTTCCTAACTTTCCCATAAAAAGATTCAGGTAAATGTAGCATGACGAGCCAATTTAAGCCAATTTCAAAGTTATTTGAGTAATTGGTTATTAAGATAACAGTCTCAAATTTCAATTCAGCAATTATTGTCGTAAAGACACAGACCCAGGCATCAGAAGAAAAGTCTGCTGTGTGTTAAAGAGAAAGAGGCCCAGTTTCTTGGGGGAAGGATGGTCCCCAGTGAGCCAGGGCCTAGCCCTGAGGACACTTCCTTCTTCTCCACAAGGGCCTCAAATGCCCACCATGGGGAAGTTTCCAGAATACAACATCACTGAGTTTCCAAACAGAACAAAACCACACTCTCGCCTTGGTTACTATGAGGACTGAAGGATCACATATCTGTCAATGTCTATCTGTCTCTTTATCCCTCTGTCTCTCCATCTCCCCATTTCTGTCTGTCTCTCTGTCTCTCTCTCTCTCCATATCTCTCTGTCTCTGTCTGTGTCTCTTTGAGACAGAGGCTCACTCTGTTGCACAGGCTGGAGTGCATTGATTGTGGTCTGGGCTCATTGCAACCTCCACCTCTGAGGCTCAAGTGATTCTCCTGCCTAACCCTCCCAAGTAGCTGGGACTAGAGGCACCTGCCACTAGCTAATTTTGGTATTTTTAACAGAGATGGGGTTTCACCATGTTGGCCGGGCTGGTCTCGAACTCCTGATCTCAGCCAATCTGCCCACCTCGGCCTCTCAAAGTGCTGAGATTACAGGCATGAGCCACTGCATCTGGCCTGTCTCTTTATATCTCTCTCTGTCTCTTTCTATCTCTCCATCTCTCTCTGTCTCTTCGTATCTCTCTCTGGGTCTCTCTGTCTCTCCCTCTCTCTCTCTGTCTCTTCTCTTTATAGCTCTCTCTGTCTGTCACACACACACACACACACACACACACACACACACACACACACACATTTTAGCAAGTCTTCACCCCAAGTTGAGACCCACAAAGGGATTTCTTGTCGCCCCCCAGGAGACAGCAGCGCAGCCTCACTCAACATCTCCTGATGGGAAAGATGGCTTTGGCAGAGGTTCCTGGTGAAAGGCCAAATTCGCCTTTCTAATGATGGGTGGAATTACCTCTGAAAAGCCTTACGGCAAAGAAACACAAAATGCTCAGTTGACTCCAGCTAATCAACCCCTAGGATGGCGATGACTAATTATTACAAACCACTAGATAACTGCTCAGCCCAGGCTACAGGGGACTTCTTTTCGGGCACTGGTTGCTCAAAGGTTTTCAAAACAAGCAGACGACCGGGCGCTGTGGCTCACGCCTGTAATTCCAGCACTTTCGGAGGCCGAGGCAGGCAGATCACCGGACGTCAAAGTTCGCGACCAGCCTGTCCAACATAGAGAAACTCCATCTCTATTAGAAATACAAAAATTAGCCAGGCATGGTGGTGTGCGCTTGTGGGTCCAGCTAGTCAGGAAGCTGAGGTGGGAGGATTGCTTGAACCTGGGAGGTGGAGGTTGCAGTGAGCCGAGATCACACCACTACACTCAAGCCTGGGTGACAGAGCAAGACTCTGAAAAAAATAAATAAATAAATAAATTAATTAATTAATAATAATATTAAAAAAACAACAACCACAAAAACAGAAATCCTTGACCCTGACCTTGGGTAGCACTAGGAAAGATATTCATCAAAGAAGCAAAGTGACCTTCTGAAGAATGCGCAGTGACAGTGAGAGTCACCACTGCCTGTGAATAGGTGTCCAGCATCCCCCGGGGGGCCAGGCATGGTGTTTTGTAAGAAGCAGCCCATTGACTTCTCAGAGCAAGCCTGCAGGGAAGGTGATTTTAAACTGGTGAGACCAAGATATGGGGAGAGCTTAAGGCCCGCCCTAGGACGCTATAGGAAGCAGGATGCAAGGGTGTGGAAGACAGCCTTGCTCCCAACACCAAGCTTTTAGACGCTAAACTGCTGTCACTACAGTGGAGAACAGAGTTTCTAGTGCAGCGCACGTGTCCAGGATGGCAGCTGCGGGATGTTCCCTGCGTTGAAGAGGCAGACATGTTCACACTTCCATTCATCGGTTCTTCCACTGAGTGTATAAATATTCATTGGGTGCCCATACTGGGCAGGCAAGGCAAGGCTACTTTGAATTTAAAGTGAAAACCCTACAAAAAGGAGAAGTGGCTAGGCACAGCGGCTCACATCTGAAATCGTAGCAACATCTTGGGAGGCCGAGGCAGGAGGATCGTTTGAGTCCAAGAGTTTGAGTCCAGCATGGGCAACATTGGGAGACCCTGTCTCTGCAAAAAACAAACAAAATTACCCAGGTGTGGGGGCCTGTGCTTATAAGTCTGAACTACTCAAGAGGCTGAGGCAGGAGGATCTCTTGAGCCCAGGAAGTTGAGGTTGTAGTGAGCCATGATCATGCCATTGCACTCCAGCCTGGGCAACAGAGTGAGACCCTGTCTCAAAAAAAAAAAAAAAAAAATGGCGAAGTGCTTCAAAAATAAACAATGGCCATTAGTCAATTCAGAGTCAAATCTCTGTCAATCTGTGAGTCTCAGTACTGGTAGAAATATCCCCTGGATAATGGCAGGGGCCTCCAAGCTTCTCACTGGCAAGAAGCTGGCCTCACCGCCTCCCTCCCTAGTAGACTGCTCATGTCACACTGCTCTCTTCCAACCACTCCCAGCATGGGCTCAACCTTCCAGGTCCAAGGTGGACTGTTCTGCAGAAAGAGAGTTTCTATGCAGACATGCACGTGGCTGACCCAAATATGTCTGTTCTGCAAATGAGCCTCTTTAGTTGCTGACGAGCTCTAGCACTGCACACAGCCTGCAGAGATGGAGCGGGAAGGCAGGAAGGGCCTGGATGCAGCACCTGCCTGCGTTCCCTTCACTCTGCCCCAGGAGCTGACATGTGCTCCATTTGTCATCACAAACATTCTTTTCAGGTGGGCACCTATTTAAAAAAAGTGGAGGTTCCCAGAAAATTCTAAACCTTGCAAACAGATGTAGTCATGGGTAACACTCACTATACATTCTCCCTAATTTACATCTTTTGGAATTTCTTCTTTGATTTAAGCTGTCCCAGGCAAGAATCTCATAGTGAACAGAACAAGACACATTTGCTGAGGAAGGGAAGTGGGTAGGAGGGCTGGGTTGGAGGCATAGCTTTATGTCTTCTTGTCAGCAGTAGAAACGATTTACACGGTTTAGAGAGCATTTGCCCCTCACAATTCATGTCTCCTTTTTAACAATGTATTTGCAGGATATTTGAGTAAAAATGGCCCTGAAATTTTATCGATTTACCCTGTTTATTTTCCAATTTTTGTGAGACATGCAATCCCTTTGCTCAAAGTCTTATATAAAGGGAGACTTATCAAATAAAACATATGCACAAGCACACACACGTACATGCCTGCATACAGGTACACTCTCACAGGTACACACACACACATGCATAAAGGTACACTCACACAGGGACACACATGCATGCATGCATACAGGTACACTCACAGATACACATGTATGCATACAAGTACACTCACACAGGTAAACACACATGCATGCATACAGGTACACAGACAGTTATACACACATATGCATGCATACAGGTACACACGCAGGTACAGGCACACACACATGCATGCATGCAGGTACACTCACACACACATGCACATGTATGCATACAGGTACACTCATACAGGTACACACACATGCATGCATGTAGGTACACTCACATAGGTACACACACATGCATGCATACAGGTACACTCACACAGGCACACACATGCATGCATGCAGGTACACTCACATAGGTACACACACATGCATTAAGATACACTCACATAGGTACACACACGCATGCATACATACAGGTATACTAACACAGGTACACACACACACGGATGTACACATATCCAAAGCAACATAAAGCCTGGGATGGGCCCCACCCCACCTCCTGTGGCTCAAGGCAGGCAGAGTCTGTGGCCCATGGCAAGGTCTGTGGGCCCCCTAAGGACCCTGAGGGACAACTAGCAAATCCCTGATTCAGCCACCCCTTCATCTTAATAATCAGGAAAAAGAGGCTGAGAATGGGGAAAGCTTGTCCTCCTAAAACCACAGAACAAACAGCACAGCTGGGTTTGGGTCTTGGGGTGCCAGCTCCCCATCTCGGCTCTAGACATGGGAGCAGTAGCTTGTCCACTTCTGAGGCTCTGCTGCCCCCTGACCCACAGTCTTCAGCTGCCAGCACCTGTCACCTGACTGCAGCCAGGTGGACCGCACCCCAGAGCTTCCCAGGGTCTCAGTCTGGTGCTAACCTTCTCTCCACATGATCCCTGGGATCCCCGGCATCTGGGTGACCCCATCCGGGCTCAAGGCTCCCCCAACTATCTGCCTCCCGATGACTCCCAGATTCGTATTCATTCCCATCTCCTCCCAAACCCCAGGTAAGAACACCTCCTGCCCGCTGGGTACTACAGGTCTGCCTATGGACGCAGCAACCTCAGGCCCCTGCACCTTCTCCCTGCACATCGGCCGTGTCCTCTCTCAGAACAAGGAATGACCACCCACACAGCGCCCCGAGCAGAGACCCGGGGTCTCCCTCAATGCCTCCCCTATAGAAGCCCAAATGATGACGCTGGGCACAGTGCCTGGAGGGGGTGGGCTCTGCACATGCACAGCATTACCCTTACCCTCAATCCCGGCAGGCTTGACTTTGCGGTGCTGACTGCACCCTGGGGCCTCAGGGAATAAAAATAGGCAAGGCTGTAGAGACGTTCAAGGACATTCACTTATGGCATCTTACATGAGCCTCATGAGACACCCTTGAATTCAACTTACTGTTACTCTCATTTCAGTGAGGAAAACGAGGCTCTGAGCAGAGACCTTCAGGGCCATGCTCAGGGGCTCCTCCCAGGCAGCACACAAGTAGGGCCTGATTCTTTGGAACCCTGAGTCCAGTTCCTTCTGCCACAATACACACCTCTTGGTTGATTGAAATCAACCCCAGGGGCTCCAGGGAGCTCCAGGCTGTCCTGTGTCCAGGCAAGAGGAAGCCTGCCTAACCTACCCCACTCCAAGCCCTCCTGCCAGACTTCCAGATCCATTCTATTCCATCTGCCCATCTCGGGGCTCCCCTCGAGCCCTCTGGGGGATGACAGGAAGCCCACCTTGACTGCCCCCCAAACTGAACTGCCTATGTCAAGATCAGAAATGACCCAGTGTCCGGTGACTCAGATGGTCATAGGAAAGCAGCGTAGGGACACCATGAAAAAGAGCAACATGTTATGGTAATGTCCTGATGTTAAGGACATGTACACAAGTAAATTCTGGGGCCATCTGCACTTATGTTTTCTCTTAATTTTTTTTTAGCTGGGCACAGTGGCTCACACCTGTAATACCAACACTTTGAGAGGTCAAGGCAGGAGGATTGCCTGAGCCCAGAAATTCAAGACCAGCCTGGGCAACATGGTGAAATCTCATCTCTGCAAAAAGTACAAAAATTAGCTGGTCATGGTAGCACATGCCTGTAGTCCCAGTTACTCCAGAGGCTGAGGTGGGAGAATCAATTGAGCCTGGGGGGCAGAGTATGCAGTGAGCCAAGACTGCACCACTGTACTCCATCCAGCCTGGGTGACACAGCAAGACACTGTCTCAGAAAAAAAAAAAAAAAAAAAAATATACACACACACACACACATACACACACACACACACACACATATACATATACACACACATACATGTGTGTGTGTGTGTTTGAGATCATCAGAGATTCATATGCAGTTGTAAGAAATCATAAAATCCCAGGTATCCTTTACTCAGTTTCCCCCAGTGGCAACATCTTGCAAAACTATCATGTCTTACAAAACAATGCTACAATCAGGAAACTGCCATGAACATATCCCACCAATGTTACTCATATTTCCCCAGTTTTTGCTTGTACTCATTAGTTGCACATGAGTACATTTAGTTCTACACAATTTTATCACGTGGGTAGGTTCCTATGTTCACCACCACAGTCACCATAGAGAGTCCTCATGTGGCCCCTTTGTAACCTCCCTCCCAAGGCTGCCCTGCAAACTCCCCCCTCTCCCTCATGGCCAGCCACTAGTCTGTTCTTCATTTCTATAATTTTATCATTTCAAGAGTGTTGTTAATATGTAAGTGCAGTCATACAGTACATAACCTTTTGAGACTGGCATTTTTGTCCACTCAACAAAATTCCCTGGAGATACATTTGAGCAGCTGTGAGTATCAATGATGTATTCCTTTTTCATTACAGAGTATTATTCCCTGGCCTGGATGTACCACAGTTTGTTTAACTGTTTGCTCACTGAAGAACATAGAAATGCATACGGTTTACACCACAATTGACATTTTTCAATGGAGTGGAGGTCATTTTGGGTCCCACACACCAGCTCTATGTGCTCCATGCCTGGAACACCAACCCATGGTCCAAGGACACATCTTGTTTGCTCCCTGGATACCAGAGTCATCTTTCAGCATGCTCATACTATGAAGTGATACTTCAAACAGGCCAGTATGATGCCATTTCCCTATATTCTGTAAATCGTCTTTACTTCTCTGGCTCAGACTGCAAGAAAGGAAAAACTCCACATGGAACACATAGAATCATAGAATCATAAGCTCTGACTTGAGTTTTACTTTTAACATATGGGAAAATGGATTATCAACTTTTTATTAAAAACATTGACTGTCTCCATGGAGACATTTTTTCTTAACTGGGGCAAAGGAAGGGCAAATGGTATAAGGTCTGCTAAAAAAGAGTTAATGTCCTGTAAATTCAAACTCCTGGAATATTTTAATTATGAAATGAAAAGGTAATCGGTACTGTTGCCAGTAGGATATGTCTGCTCATATTCCTATAGAGTGAACTGGGCCTTTAAACTCTCAAGTCCTAAATATCATTCTCTTTTTCCCAGTCTCTCATGTGCTTTGAAACTAATTTTCGGCATTAGTGTATTTGGTTCCAAGTTGGGTATGTGCTCGGCCTAACAGCATCTGAAAGTGCCAAGGCATAAAATTTGTAGCTCACCAGAGGATGCTCTGTTGGTTCACTATTTGTTTAAAGTTAGACAATCTCCTGTTAATTGGATTCGATTATTGGTGGTTTACATAGTCTGTAAGAGAAGATGACACGCTGCCAGTGGGTGCAAGGAGGGTTGTACAAGGTCTCACTGGGTCTGCAGGATCCAGAGGATTCCTGCCGCACTGGATTCAGAATAAGATGGGTCTCTTGTTTTGCCTTCCAGGTCTCTGGACTACCGTCACCTGCCATCACCTCCACATTGTAGCATTAACCAGCAGAGGACAACTGTGCCATCTTCTATTCCAGAGACCAGGTGACAAGATGCAAAGGCATGAGGGAGCTGGCACTAAAAAGGGAAGGAGGACGACCCACTCATGAGAAACTCTGATGGAATCCAAAAGTCAGAACTTCAAGACACACAAGCTCTTGTAATGCAAACACAAGAGCATGGAGAGAGTCTCTGGTGGTTCACCTCTGTTCTCACGGCTTGTCTCTGATTTCACCGGAACAGACCCTGGCTGTCCTATAGCCGAGGACAAGAGCAGGGACTCCTGCACACCAGCAGAGTGTGTTTTCAGAATTACAGTCAGCATGTCCTTTTGAAAATGTACACACAGAATGGGTGACAGTGTATGGCTACTCCCATCACAGTGTCACAGCAAGGCCCTGGGATGAGGGGCTGGCTGTCTGCAGTGAGCATGGCCCAGGAGGAAGGTCTGAAGGGACCACTGACTTGATGGAGCCATCCACCCTGAGATTTTGCCATCTGCCTGCAAAGACACAGCTCTCTTCTCTTCCTTGGCAGAGGAAAGTGTCACCTGCCCGTGGCTGTGGAGGGTTCCAGACTCGACCTGCCTTGTGAGGCCTCCAGGCTTCCTGGTGGGTTTCCTCCCAGGCAAAGTGACCGATGGCTTCTCAAGAACTCAGGGCTAGGACTCGATGCCCAGCACCTGATCTGTGCCCCCAAGGACCAAGCTTCGTGCTCCCACCTGCCCCCGCCCCCAACCCTCCTGAGCAGAATGTGGATCCCAGTGGGAGAAGGCCTGTGGGAAGTCTTCTCTCCAGGCTGTGAGCAGGACCACTGAATGGACTGATAACCAGGCTATTGTACCAGGGCCATGCCGGACAGCGGAGCCCACCTTGCTGCCACGGCCCACGGTAGAAAGAGCACTTCAGCAGCAGGACCAGGAGGGCTCCAGGTTACGAGTTCTTCAGCCGAGTAGTTCAACACCCACAGCGTCAAACTGAGGAGGACTCAGCCTCCTCCCATCAAATGCTTTCCACGGATTGCCTTGGGTGCCAGGATGTGGATATCTGTGAAATACAAATGGAGCTGTTGTAATATAAAAGACAAGCCCCAGGGGCAGGGGGAGAGCTTGTCTGCTCCGACCTAAACAAGTGTCCTAGCTAGCGAGTAGTACTGCAGATAAAAAGAACCCGGCTAGTCCCTGCAGAGCCCCATAGGGCTGCCAGGGTTAAGGCAAAGAAGCTCAGTGCGATGAGGCTTCTCTGCAGAGCGGGAGCTCCCGGAGGCCAGAACACAGGAGAAGCCCTCTGCCCCGCTCCTTCCTCAGAGGCTACAGGGACACAGCATCATTGGAGGGACACACAGCCCAGTAAGAGAGACACAGTCCAGTCGGAACGACACGGCCTGAGTCGAAGGGCACAGTCCAGTTGGAGGGACGCCCTGTGCGGCCTACAGAGTAGACGCCCGGAAGAGCGCAGTGGGCAGTCCAGAGCGTGGAGACATGCGTGTTACCCTGTTCAGCGCACCCTCAGCCGGCTCAGTCGTCCTCACCTGCTCTGACACCCCTGCCTGGAGCCACTCCACTGCATGAGGGCGGGTCCTGGACCAGCAGCAGGTGTGGCTCCAGTCTGTGGCTCGTCTTTTTGTCCCATCAGATAATGGAAAATTCTCTTTGGATCAGTGGGTAGCACTCAGGTGAATGCATCCCTAGCACAGTCCACTTGGCGCCTGCCTGAACAGGGTGCAATTGGAAAGCCACCATCCCCCAGTGCACAGCCATGGCCGCGTCTAGCCTGAATTTCTTTCTGAAGGCCTGAAGAGCCCTCATGGACCCATCAAGTGTCCTCAGAAGCTGCCTGAGGCTATGGAGGGACCACAGAAAGGGGGAGCCACCTTTTGCATCAGTGACCCCCAGGTGAGGCCTGGGAGGCCTGAGGCAGGTGTCTGCAGCAGAGGCCCTGGACACTGCAAGCTCCTTAGGGCCACGGGAAGGCCCCCATTGAAGCCACAGGAGGTGTGGGTACCCTGGAGGTAGCAGGAGGGCAGGCAGGGCTTGGCATAGAGCTGCAGACCTGGGCCCCCAGGGGCACTGGGTGGAGTCCCGAAGAAGAAGGAGGAGGAGGGGGAAGCGGCTGTGCACTGGCTGAGCGTGAGTGTCACCCAGAGAGAAGGAACCCACACCTTGATCTGGGCCTGGGGAGGGACAATGCCCCACTTGGCCACTTCACTCTAACCTCAAGGACAGCTCCCTTCCCTGCAGCAAAGAAGGCTCCTCCTACTCACTCAGACTCCATTCCAGAACAGTCCACTGAATCCTCATACAGCGTCCTGTGTGGCTTCAATCCTCCATTCTCACTGAGTAACCCTTTCTCTAACACTGAAATGATTATTAAAATATTTAATATGTAAAGTGGAGAGACATCCAGCGGGTCCCAGCAGCTCAGCCCACCGTGCTGCTTCCTGCCTCCCAAAGCCTCCTGAGGCCATGCAAGGACACAGGCAACATCCGCTGAACGCTTCCCACAGAGGGCACGTCGGCACCCTCTGGCTCGGCCTTCCCCTTCCCCGCAGGGCTAGGACAGTGCACACAGGCTGTGGCAGTGAGGAATTGCCATGTCATAGAGGAGAACCTGGCTCCCTGGGAGAGAGCTGACTTCAGTTGCCCTTCACAGCACTTAGGGCCCGGCTGCTGGGGGCTAATTAAGTCCCCAGGTGGTCTGAGGAGCACGTGCCCTGCTCTGAAGCTGGCCGAGCCCCAAGGGGTAGCTAGACCAACCCCAGCAGCCCACCATCTTTCCCAGGTGTGCAGGGGCCCAGGTGACAGCCCCAGGGAAAAGAGAAAATTGCAAAATTGTTGCTGCTAAATCAACCCCATTAAAAATGGCAATTATCCACGCTTCACTGTGGACAACAACTCTCCAGGCCGATTAATGAGAAAACCTCCTCTACTCTTGGCCACTCCTCACCCAAGGAACTCTCAGCTGTTCCAGGGCTCACCACCAGTCAGAGGAGGACCCCAGGTGGAGGGTGAACTCCAGGGATCCCCCAGAGAGGAGGCCTGCCTCGTGAATAACATGGGTTTATAGACACCTGCAGGCAGAGCTTCCTTGCAGTTACCATGGGGATCATTTTGGCTCCCAGATTAGAGGTCAGTTCCTGTGGCCAGAGAAGCAGGTGCAGGATGACCGAGGCACCAGTTCTGCAGTCAGATATTGGCTCCACCACCAGTCAGCTCTTTGACCTGGGGCTCAGTATTTTTACCTGTAAAGTGGGTTAATCACAGAGCTGACCTCATGGGGCTGGCAGGGACCCTCCTTCACAGTGAGCGCACAAGAGACACTCACTATTTCTGCTTCTGGCATCTTCACGGGGCATAGCCCCTCTCTGTGCACAGTGTACCCAGTATGCCTGCTGCAAGCTGCCTGGGGTCAAAGCCTACCTCCATTCATTTGTTCCTGTCATTTGTTTAGTTAACAAACATTAACAGTGGCCAAAAACCTCACCTCTTCTCTGCTAGTGAAATTTATTGTCCAGTGTGATAGCATTGTATTAAAAAAAAATTTAAAGCTTGAACTATGTGGTTTTAGTTTGTTTTTGTTAAATTAACCAAATAAGTGGGAGCATCTGATGTTGGATAGAATGTGACAAATGACTCACTTCCCCATGGTACACAACATTGTAAATTGGCCAAACCCTTCTGGAATATTCTATGATAATATCTAAAATACTGAAAATTGTTGTGTCCTTTGACCTAGGAATTCCAACCTTGCATGTTCATCCTAAAAAAGTTAAAGAAATCATGCTGTTACACGCTTATTCCTTGCAACATTATCTGCAATAGCAATAAATTTGAAAATCTTAATGTCCAACAAAGGATAGTAAATCAATACATAGTGCTTAGCCTTTAAATCTATAGTTATGGAGACTGGATGAGCCAATTACACCAGAATGTATTTAAAAATGTACACATTTAGGTTTAGGTTTCTTCTGATTAGGAAAAAATACTGGATTGTAAATGGAAACATGAAATCAGGTGTTTTAGTTTGGGCGCTTTGTTTTCCCCCTTAACATTTCCTCTGATAATACTGATAAGACGACATAAGCAGTGGGCAGTTGGACACCCAGTGCCACATTCTCCATGAGTGCCAGACCACAACCAGTGCTCCTGGTGTAGGCTCACAGAGAACAGAGTCAGAAAAGCTCAGCACACTCTGACGACTATGGCTGTCACCCACCCACTGTCTTCTGACCAGCAGCCTCAGAGGGAAGGCCTTCTTCTGTTGTGGGTTGAACTGTGTCTCCCCAAAGAGTGTGTTGAAGTCCTGTACCCCAGTATCTGTGAATGTGACCTCATTTGGAAATACGGTCTTTGCAGATGTAATCAGCTTAAGACAAAGTTATCAGGGCGGGCCCCAATCCAATCCGACTGGTCTCCTTCTGAGAAGAAGGAAAGAGACACACAGGGGAAAATGCTACATGAAGACAGACACGGGCGAAGAAAGATGGCCTGTGATGGTGGAGGGAGGGAACGGAGCCGGGAGGCTGCCAGCTAAGGAACTCCAATGATTACCGGCAACCCCAGAGCAGGTAGAAGCAAAGGAGAGTCTCCCTACAGGCTTAGAAGGAGGATGGCTCTGCAGACACCTGGACCTCAGACTTCCAGCCTCCAGAATTGTGACAGAGCAAATATCTCTGGTTTTAAGCCACTAGTTTCTGGCATTTCATTACAGAGGTCTTGGAAAAGTAATTTATACGTTGAGTCTCAGGTTCTTCGTCTGTACAAAAAGAAAGTGATATTTTTCTTTATAACGTCCTAAAGTCTTTAAACCTTTAGTCCCTGAGGCGACCTGTGCTGGCCTGGGGATAAACTCAGTGTGCTGAGTGGACCCAGCGAGGCAATGAGAAGATTCATTCTCGCTGTGAGGAACCTAAAGCTGGGTCTTCTAAAACCTCATCCGAAACTTCCTGAGAACAATTCATTTTCTTTGTCTTTTTTCTTTCTTTATTGAGACAAGGCCTCACACTGCTGCCCAGGCTGGAGTGCAGTAGGGTCATCACAGCTCACTGTAGCTTTAACTTCCAGGGCTCAAGGGATCCCCCCACCTCAGTCTCCTGAGTAGCTGGGACCACAGACACGTGCCCCCACGTTTGGCATTTTTTAAATTTTTTTTGTATTAAACATTATACTATCTGGTCAATGTCTGTCTCACTATGTTGCCCAGACTGGTCTGGCTCAAGCCGTCCTCCTGCCTTGGCTTCCCAATGTGCCAGGATTACAGGTGTGAGCCATCGCACCCAGCCCCAAAACAGCTAGTTTTCTTACCTGCTTAAAGAAGAGGCTTTCATGATGTTGTACACGTAGCACAAGGTGTGTGAGGCACTTCACTGCATTATGTGAAGGAACTGTTAGGACTTCCATTGGAGCGGGATCTTTTTCATTTTATTCATTTTTTTAAAACTTTAGAACCGCCTTAGAGTCACAGAAAAATTAGGTAGACTGTATGGTTTCCATAAGCCCCACATCCACTCCCCTATTATTGGCATTTCCCAATGGGATGGTGCATTTGTTACAGCTCATGCATGAACCAGTGTCCTAGACCCATTATTATTAACTGAAGTCCATAGTATACTCAGATTTCCATAGTGGTGACTGAATGTCCTTTTTCCGTCCCAGGTGAGCCACATCACATTTAGTTCCTATGTCTCCGGAGATTCCTCTCGGCTGCAGCGGTTTCTCAGACGTCCCTTGTTGGGATGACCTTGACAGTGTGGAGGAAAGCTGGTTGGATATGGTGTAGACGGTCCCTCAGTTGAAATCTGTCTGATTTCTTCTCATGATTAAACTGGAGTTACGTGTTTTGGAGGGAAAGGCCACAGAGGTAAAGTGCCCTTCTCCTGACTTCATATCAATGCTACATGCCATCGGCGTGTCTTAGCATGGTTCATGTTGACCTCAATGGCCCAGCTGAGGTGTGTTTGACAGGTGTCTCAACTGTAAAATTACTAAAATGACTCTTTCTCTCCCTTTACCATACTGTAATTTTTGGAAGTCACTGTGTGTAGTAGCCCAGGCTGAAGGATGAGGAGTTATAGTTGAAGGTGGAACAGCTACATAGATCATTTGGAGTTATTCTCATTGGAAATTTTGTCTGTCCTACCCTCTTTGTTTATTCTTTCATTATTTATTTACATCAGTATGGACTCCCATGGGTATTTACTTTATACTTTGATTATGATCGGATACAACTTTATTTATTTTGTAGCTTTGGCCTCTGAGAGCTCTTTCATTCGTGCCTGTTTCCCTTTGACATAGTAGTTTTTTGGGGTCATCTGTTTGAATTTGTGTTTTTCCGTTTGTTTTATAAAGGGTAGTACACCATTAGTACTCACGGAGAGATAACGGTTGCATTGATGTGTAATGGAGCTCTGTGCAGCGGATGAACGGGATGAATGGGTGCACACGTAAAATAGTTTTGCTTGTGCTGTTGAATCACAACATGTTTGGACATGACTGGCCCAGGGGTTGTCACATGGTGCTATCATCTCGAAGCATCAAGTCGGAAAAGTTGATTTCACATCTTTTCTTTGTAACCACATTACATTTGGAATAACCACACCAGCCTCCTGAAGGCACTCTCTGTGTTCACTGGGAAACATGGAGCCCTTGCAAAAGCCTGCTTGACATCTTGGACCTACACCCTGATCACAGGATGGCAGACGTAGGCATCATCTGTTCCAATTAATTTCTTTGAAAGATGAAGAAACTGAGAGCTGCAGCTTGGGAACGGGAAGGAGGGAGGGAAGCCTGACCCTTCAGGACAAGCGCTGCCTCTAGACAGAGCAGATATCCCCTGAAACTTGCTGACACTGCCTCTGGGAGGCCTTGGACACAGTTGCATTCTGGGCCAAGCGTCACGCTGAGGACTGGGCCTTGCCCTTCAGGATGCATGATGCTTAACCTCTGAGTCACAGCATCTTTGGGCATAAAATTAAAGAAAGACCTCCGTCCCGCTTACAGCACTGTGGAGGGAACATTCTCTACCAATCACAGTCGGTCCTACACTCCCACACCCATGGATTCAACCAACCAAAGATCGAAAATATTTGGAAAAAATATTCCACAAAGTTCCAAAAAATGAAATGTCAATTTGCCACATGACATTGAATCCACATGAGTGAAGTGATGCGTAGGCATTCTGTTAGGTCATTTAAGTAATCTAGAGATGACTTAAAGCACATAGGAGGATGTGCATAGGTTATGTGCAAATAGTATGCCATTTCATATCACTGACTTGAGCATTCACAGAATTTGCTATTCATCGGGGGCTCCTGGAAGCATCCACCACAGATAGTAAGGGATGATTGGACCCAGTGCTGCCCAAAGGTAAATTGCTAATAATCAGTTTGCAGCTATTATTAGGATGATGTCATCCTGCACGGGTGCATATGGAAATTTTTGAAAGCAAATGCAAAACTTGTGGTGGTGGTGAACTCTGGGAAAGCCTCTGGGGGATAGGAGTTGGACAACCCGCATGGTATATTTGTTCACGATATTTGAAAGGTTTTACCCAGTATATTTATTTTTATGCTAATAAAGAGAAAGAATACATCATAAGTAAGCAATTAGATATCATTCATTTGAAAATGTTGACTGGACTTTGACTAGGTACCGAGCAGTACGTTAGGATCCCGAAACCGCAGCAAGGGAGGCAGTTGGGGCCCGTCCTTAAGAAGCCTCGGCTCCCAGGAAAATGACATGAACCCGGGAGGCGGAGCTTGCAGTGAGCCAAGATCGCGCCACTGCACTCCAGCCTGGGTGACAGAGGGAGACTCCGTCTCAAAAACAAACAAACAAACAAACCAACAAACAAGAAGCCTCAGCTCCGTGTGACGCCTATGCTCCTGCAGAACTAGGAGCGCCAACTCCACCTGGCCTCTCCGGTACCGAAAACAACGGGTGGGAACCTTCACGCCCCCATGTATTCACTTGTCTTTATTTTATTCCTCAGCTGGGTAGAATTGAGTTAATCACATCACTCAGTTCGTGCACAATATCACCATTGTTCAAAACCCCATTTTTATGTCATAGTAATTAACCATTTGTCTCTTTTTCTTTCATTTCTACTTCTGTGGTGCCCCCAGTCCCAGAAGTGCCCATTCAGCATAATGCATCTGTGAATATCACATAAGTACATATCCTTAATATCTTTAAACATTGTCTTATGTGGGGATATGCTTTTGTATTTTTATTTTTTTAGAGATGGGGTCTTCCTCTGTCACCCAGGTTGGATTCCAGCGACACAATCATAGCTCACTGCAGCCTCCAACTCATCGGCTCCCATGATTTTCCTGCCGCAGCTCTCAAGTACTTGGGACTACAGGAATGCACCTACAAGCCCAGCTATTTATTTATTTATTTATTTATTTATTTATTTATTTATTTATTTTGTGGAGACAGAGGATCTCACTATGTTGCCCAGGCTGGTCTCAAACACCTGGCCTCAAGGGATTCTTCCACCTAAGCCTCCCAAAGTACTAGGATTACAGGTGGGTGGCACCATGTCTGGCCCAGAAAAAAATGCTTTTAACTTACATACACAGTATTGTGTAATAGATTGCAGTCTACATCTTACATTTTCCACTGAGTGGTGCATTTTAAAGATTTGTCCACGTTTTCTCTTTGTGAATCTGTCCACTCCTTTCATCTGCAGAACAGAATACCCTTGTGTGCCTAAGCCACATGGCATTCATCCTAGCAATGCTTGTCTGACCTGCACTCTTGCTATAGCAAATAGCCTGCAAGAAATGTGTACCATTATTGCAAATGGGGCAATATTAAGCCATAAGATACACACATCTAATTTCCCTAAATATTGTTACTTCACCCCCCTGAATATTTGCACCAATTTAAACTTCTACCAAGGATACATGAGGGTTCGGGGAGTTCAATTTATGAATAGCATTTAGTACTGGCTGGAGAACGTGACTTATAATTTCATATAAAATCTGAGCCATTGGATTTGGCCAAGGAATCTGTCACTTTTGGGAACTAAGGGAGACCACCAGTCTGGGGGCCTCCATGTTCAGAGGGACAAGATCTCCACCATCTTAGGAAGTGGTTGCAACCCAGTGCCTCTGAAGCCTACAGGGGCTCAGCATGGGCGATGTTGGAAGGGACTTGCTCCCAGCACTATGCCTTGAGGTAACATGAGGATTTCCCAGCAACTCCTGGGCTCCCTGCCTGAAAAGTCCAGATTCAGAAAATTCTTCCCCCAGGGTAAAAGCATTTGGGGGCCTTTCATGTGTGGTTTTTGCAGCATCCCATTTCAATCAGCACCTGTTTATGTTGATGTTAGCAATAACAGAGGATGAGGGCATAGAAAAAATTAAGCATTTGCAATAAACGCTGAAAATGAACTATTTTATTACTTGAAAATTTTCCCACAGCAGAGGAAAGGAAGACTGTCCAATCTCGAGGGTGTGTGACTCTGTGGGGAGCCTCGGGTTGCACTCCCGGGGGATTTAAGGCCAGGTGGTGGAGCTCTCCCCCAGCTTTGTTTCTGAGCTGGTGACACCTTTCACAGTTTATCTGTGTGGTCTCTGGGAAGCCACTTCCCAAGAAGGAAGCTGAGGCAAGGCTACAAGCATCAAGGTGTCAGCACCACAACCACAGAACAGCGAGTGAGGAGAGCACACATGGGGCCTTGCTGTTCTTGCCATCACTGCCCAACACGTCCAACTGGACACAGCTTGTTTTCCACCGGCCTCACCCGTGGGTTTGTAAGCTCCATGAGGGCAGCGTCTGGCCTGGTTCTTCTGTGGATCCTCTGTTCTGGATACAAGAGATGGACGACATATGTTCACGGAGCGGAACAAAACAGTGCCAAACACGACATTACAGAAGTGCAGGCATAAATCAGAACTAGTCTGTGGTCTCCGGGGGTTTGCATTCAGGCAGTGAAGGGACAACAGGCCAATTCCTGCTCACGCCAGCCTCTGTCCACTTTGAGCACTTGTCGAGGGCCTATAGCAAATCCCAAGGGGCATGCCCTTCTCAGAGCGTGCGAGTCAGCCCCTTAAGACCGCTGAATGGTGGCCTGGCCAGGGTGCTCCTCAGGCTGGAGAAAGAAGACGCCCCTGAGTGGCCACACGTGATTCCCGTGTGCCCCAGACTGGAGGCGTTGACGTCCAGACATCATTCTCTGCAGGCAGCCCTGCTTCCCGACCACATTTCTCCTTCTTGGCCGTACCAAGATCACAGCTTTTCAGAACCCACAGAAACATCGACACCTGGCCCATTTTACATTCCTGTTTTCCACTGAAGCTGAAGACCCTATAGACACCCGTGAAAGGCACTGGAGGAGAGGGGGCCCCGCGCACATACGGAATGCAAGTCCCTTAATTAAAATATCTGATCCAGACAAGGCATTTTGAAATATTCATTAAACCAATTTTTATTTAACCTACATGGACCAATCAAATGCAACCCACACCGCCTCATCGCCGCGTGTCAGGAGAAGTAAATTGAACTCCTGATGGGGCAGAGCGATGGGTCAGCAGGCAGGCTTCTCTGCCTTCACCCGCTTTCCACGCAGCGCCAGACAAGAGAGGGCAACCGTCAATCCAGCGCCGCGGCGATCATTACAGGTCTGCAGTGAAGCAGAAAAACGCCGTAATAAACAGGCCCCGCTGCCTCCTCTCACTCCATTCATCCTCCCCTACAAGTGCTCGGCCCTTCTGGCCTTGCTGAGCGTTAAATCCCCGTCCAGCTGTTTGACCCTATTACAAGAACATGATAGGCACCCCTGTCATTTGAAATGCCTGCAACAGTCGGATGCACCAAATCTATCTTCCCGACAGGTAAACCTATGGATAATTTATTTTTATGTGCTTTCAAAGGATGTTGACAACAGTCAGGAACCTCCGTGTTCAGGGGAGCGGGTCTCGCAGCGCCAGCGGTCACTGTTAATGAGCAGGAGGGGTGGCGGCTGCAAGGGTGTCCAGCTCCACGGGCCTCCAGACCCGCGCGTGCAGCCTGGGCCCAGTACCAGCAAGATCCGGTTCTGTCCATGAGATTCTGACTCAGACTCAGCTAAAGCCACTCACCTGAAACATCCCCCAGGACGTGGGCAGGTGTCACCCAGAGGGCAGGGATGGTGCAAGCTGTGCTGCACATATCGGGGCCCAGAGCTTCATATGGCTGCACTAAACTAGTGCGGGTTGGGTCTGATTAAAATCTTTGCCTGGCTTGACATCTTCTACATAGCCACTTGCTCCTACGCTGTCCGTGCCACTGCCTCAAAGAATTATCTGCAAATATTACAGAGAAGGGTTAAAAGCTGGCGGGAGAGTCTTAAACTTTGTTATCACATTCACCACAAAAAATAACCACACATATAAAAATATCACTGTTTGCAAGTAGGAGTAATGCGACCTTTGCAGCTCTGGGGCCAGGGTACCTAGAGAGAGAATGACTTCTAAGTCGCCCTCCGGATTTCTGTGTGACCTTGCACCTTCACAATGGGTGCCATTTAAGCCTACAGAATCCAATCAATGTGTCAGTTAAATTGCTACTCATCTGTCGAGATTAAGCGTCCGACTATTACCTCAGATTTAGTAGAAGTCTTAGATACTGGCACATTTCACTGAAGCCATTAGTAACACCTGGAATCATTCACATTAGTTTAAGATCTGGCACCATAAATTCCCAGCCATTAATGATTATTCTGACTCCTCAGGATAAATGGCTTAACGTTTTTGATAATGAAAATATACATTCTGCAGTAGTTCCTTCTTAAACCCACATTACCTTTGTAATGTACTTCATGGCTGATTGTAACGGACGGCACCATAACTCTCCAAAGGAATTTTAGTGTGCTGTAAAGTATGGAAGATCTGTTGCATGATTAATTTTTTTAACAAAAATTAACGAGTTATTTATTTAGTTGTTTACTCTGGGAAATGTAATGACGTATCTTAATTGGCCTGATTGTCATGACAGAGTAAAAGCATCTCAAGCCGCGTTATTTCGGTCAGTTTCCTTGTAAGTTCCGACACACAAGATACGCTCCACACAAAGGCAGGCAACAAACTTCTATTGGATAGTATCAAAAATAACAGAAAAAGATCATTGTGAGAGCCCAGGGTGTCAGCTTAGTTATAGCTGAGAGAGATTATTTAAATATCTCAAATAAATCTTTTCATTCCCAGCACATTCATCTCTTTTAAGTGCTCATTAAGGTAGGGGCGTGACAGCCTTGGAAAATGAAACACTAATTCTTTTTCTCTGAAGCCGGAGTGTTCTGCTCCCAAGGGCGGCTGTAGTTTAGGGGGATTAGAGAACTAGGGCAGAGAGGGGCTCCTCTTCTGCATTTCATTCCAAAAAGTGATGGGGGGGGTGTTTGTTTGATGCCACTTTTCTTCCTGCTTATCTCGTGTGATCTATTAGATCTGAAGAAAGCGGATGTCAGTCTGTGGTGTTTGATAAACGGTCCTTGGAACGGGGCTGTGCCGACCTTACCTCACTGCAGCTCAGCGTAATTTGCAGTCAGCTTGTCTTTAGTTGATTTAGACTAAGTTTTCCAAAGACAGAAGCTAAAGGATGGGGCTGGAGCTCCACGCTCTCCTTTTCCAATGCCAGGTTTTTTTTGTTTTTAATAATGAAGAAACTCTGTCTAAAAACACATCACAGCACTAGTCCACAGCTAAACGCGAATGAATGTGCACATTTGGGTCTTACTGTTAAAAGCATGCATATTTCCGGAACCCTCAGAGAGAGACAGTCAGGATTCCCTTAAACAATAAAGGTTCATAAAACAGGGCCTGGGAACTCGTTAATGAACTTGGAAATGGTTATTGATCCACATTAAGTCTAATTTGCTTAAATTCAATGCAAAATTTTGCACGTGGCATCAGAAAGTGATGCCCAGGAAGCTAGAGGGTAAGCCGGAGTCAAGGGTGGCCGGGAGCCCTTCTGTCTGTGTAGGCAGCACTGCCCTGGGTGGCTTCCCTGAAGCTCTGCTCACTCTCATCCCAGCCTCTGCTGCTTTTTCCCAAGCCCGGCTCCTCACAGCCCAGAGACATTCCTCGGAATACCATGGAAGCCCAGCAGGACTCTCGCCAAGGCAGGACCCAGGCCACCAGCACCTGTGTGGAGGTGGAGACAAATTTTCAGCCACAAGGATTGCATAGAGCAGAAGAAAGGCTCTGAATTTAACCCACTACAGGAGGGATGGACAGCGCAGAAGAAGAAATGTGAGAAAGCGAAGAAGCCCCAAACATGGTGGGCATTGCATAAAAACGTCGAAAGATACTGAGATCACCTGCAGGAGAAGTACAAAGACAGGAAGATGAGAGACGAGAAAGGTTTCATCTGAGAATCTAAAAATCACTAAAGCGTCACATAGAAGGTAATTGGGATGAGGACTGAAATTCGGGGCCCTGGTGGAAACTGTACAAATAAGGTCTTATTGAAACATTAAGCCCGGAGCGTGCCAGGGCCACTGGTGGGCATGCAATAAATAATAATTGATAATAATGAGGATACTCAAATTTAATTCCATGTTCCATGGGAAGTTCCCCAGGGCATCGCTGGAAACATCCTTATGAGTCCCTGCGCCCGCTCCTTTTATCCGGTGGGGAAGCAGGAACGTTTGTCTCACTGGCCGGCCATGCCTGCTCCACCGGGAGGCCCGCAGAAGGCAATGCCACAGGGACCACTCCACTGCTGAGCAGCCTCTGTCCTCTGCGCTGTCCCTGGTGAGGGAACAGGACAGGAGGGGCAGCCCCAGACCTCCCAAGGCCCCATGTGGAAAGGAGCCTGTGCCAATAGCCAGTGCAGCAGGGCGGGGCGGGAGCTGCCCCGTGCAGGGAGAACTCCAGAGACAGGCGGGGAACCAGGAGTCTGAGTGGAGGTGCGGGGAGACAGCTAGGAACTGCTTCCAACTTGAAGGTGGACATTTCCAGACCTCGTGCGTGTCCCTGGAGCCAAACCAGATGGGACCCTCAGAGGAGATGGGGCCGCTCAGGGGCCTGGGGAAAACCAAAGAAAGCCACTGCAGCCAGGCCCATCTGGGTGCCAGGGTGAGCTTGGAAACAGCCATGTGTCCCCACAGGAGGAGACGGGACCCGGGGAAAATGGGAGAGGCAGGACAGCTAAGTGGACTGGAATGAAGCCAAAATGAGGGGCCGGGGACACTGTACAAAGCCACTCTTTGTGCTATCCCTGCTCTGAGAGTGAGTGGAGAATCTGCTCCTCCAGCTGACACTGAGGTATTTTTAAACAGCACCAAAATGACACATTGTAAGTGCAAGGGTTTTAGTACAGAGTAGCAGAGAACATTCCAAACCCGACATTTTCTGTGACCACAATTGAGCCTTTTTTAGTATGTAATTTTCTTTAGAAGGCACGTTTAAACCCAGGATGAACAGCAGGCCTTCCCCGACTCCCTGCCTAATTGTTTAACATAGATGTATAAACAAAACTACACACCTGTGTACGTATACGTATATACAGAAGCATGTTCATACATAAACACATCATTTGTTGTGTGTATGCAGACACATAATCTTTTCCATTTTACGTGTGCACCACTTACACACACACATATATACATACGTGAGTATACCTTTTAACAACATATAGAGTGATTTTCCCTCTAGGTGATCCTTCCGTGATCTACGGAAAATAGGAAGGAAGGAACTATTTGCATTTGGAGCTATATTAACCCAAATGAATAGTGCTTTCAGCGGCAGGTGATCTTTTTAGACAGCGTGCCCTAGAATTTTTGGAAAGTGCAGAGAATTTGTAGAAATAATGATTATGAGGAAGGAAGTGATGGGGGGCGGGTGGATTGGTTCAATTTCTACTAATAAGTGCTTCATAATAGCTCAAAAAGATCTCTGTCAGACCTCTGCCTCTTTCGAAATGCAAATGGCTGAGTGCCGGCTGCAAAGCTTGCTGTGTGCGATACACAGACAAGGGTAATATCTTCTCTGTGTCATTCCAAATGATATGGAAACAACGGAAAGCATCCTGGCTGTGGATAATTACGGAAGAATGACAGGTTGGTAATAAGTTCTCATTTAGGAATCTCTCGCACTCGGGAGGCGCAGGGACGGCTTGCGTGCCGTGATTCTGGAGTTGCACTGCCATCTGCATGAGTAAGCAGGTCTCGAAAAAGGAATTTGGGGGAACTGCACATGAAGATTTCAGACTCGAAACCCATAATTTTATTAACCTTGAAAACTAATCAGCACCTTAGTGAGACATGAAGATGCATCCCATCTGCAATGGTGGGGAAGGCATGTGTGAGCTGCTCTTGCCTGCCCTAGTTCTGTGACCAGAAGGATGAAACCACACCGGTTAGCTGGTCTGGTGCCCACCATGCAGCTAAAGCCTCGTGGGTGATCCTTTTCCTGGGAGCAGCACTTTGCCAGGGTCCCTGGTGTTTTTAAGGTAGAAACAAACTCAACAGAGAGACCGTGGGAGTCTGTCAAGTTTATAGTCGATTCAGGTTTGGAGCTTGGCATTATTGATGCATATTATTAATCATCAAAAAATGAGGGAGGAGGAATATTTAAAATCCGCAGTGACATGCTGGATGAGTGCCTGGTTGTGCTGAAGCAGGTTCCATTAGCCGTCACTCACTCCTGAGCACACAGGGGAGCCGGAGTCTCTTTCCGTGTGGCACTTCGGCATTGGAAGGAAGCCCTGGGGCTCCTCTATCCACAGGGATGGCTGCTCCTCCAGAACCCCAGCATTAGCCATTAAGGAGCCCCTCTGAGCACCACCCCCTCACCCTCAGCTACAGGGTGACCCTCAACCACAGACCATGCTGATGGCAACATGGCCAATTGGGTAGAGGTGTGCAGAGAGCTCCCTCTGGTCTGGAACCTTCTGCTCACACTGGGCTCTGTAACCTTCTGGCCTGAACACCTGCCACCCATGGTTCTCCCATAGTTTCTGTGTCTCTCCCAGAGTCTGACTTCTTGAGGACAAGCACAGAGGGACCTGTCTGTGACCCCTTTCTGGGGCTCAGATATGTATCAGGATATCTGTTGATTTGATACAACGTTGATCTTCAAATGGCTTCTTTCAATAAGCCTGCCTTGTTTTACGGCATTTGCAATCACCGTCTTCCCTCCCTTCCTATATCTGCTGTTAACAGAATTATCTTCAGATATTTAAACTTGGACTGGGAGGAAATAGATACAGCCTTGGGTCCACGCCATCACGCCATCATGCCAGGGCGCAATGAGAGACAAAGGATCACACTGGTGAGGCACATAGATGCCCTGTCCAGTTTTTGTTTTGTTTTGCTTTTGTTTAATAGTTGTGATATGAAGAGATGGCATCAAAACAACACAGGGGTGCATTAGTAAATACGTTGTCTCCTGGAACCCTGCATGAAGTGAGTGCTATTATTATTACCATTCTATGCAGAAGGAAACAGAGTCACCAAGAAGTCAAGTGATGCCTAGGCCCAAGGTATCAGCCTTAATAAGTCTAGAGCTGGGATTTGAGCCCAGCCCTGACTCTGCCAAGACCTGGGTTCTCTCTGTGCAGCCATGGGGTCTCAGGGAAGAGACGCTGGAATGGAAACATTAGAGGTTTTAGTGGCATTTAGGAAACTGCATGAGAATGACAACGTTATGTGTGGTCAGGGCAGCATCCAAGAAGCTCCTTTACCACATATGGCACAGAAGGTCAGCTCATGGCGAGAGGAACTTAGGGCTGGTGCGATGACTCCTTGTATTAGTGCGTTTTCACACTGCTGATAAAGACATACCCGAGACTGGGCAATTTACAAAGGAAAGGTTTAATTGGACTTACAGTTCCACATCGCTGGGGAAGCCTCACAATCATGGCAGAAGGCAAGGAGGAGCAAGTCACGTATTACATGGATGGCAGCAGGCAAAGAGAAAGCTTGTAAAAGAAAACTCCCCCTTATAATAACCATCAGATCTCATGAGACTCACTCACTATCATGAGAGCAGCATGGGAAAGACCTGCCCCCATGAATCAGTCACCTCCCGCTAGGTCCCTCCCATAATATGTGGGAATTCAAGATGAGATTTGGGTGAGGACACAGCCAAACCATATCACTCCCATACTTGTATCCCTACCTGTGGCCCTTGCCATGGAACATGGGCTCAATGAGAGAGCTTCCATCTGGTTTTGAGTTTTTCTTGCTTCTCTCCTTTAAAAACAACTAAGTGAAGAACAGCGAAAGTGGCGAAAATTCCTATGGCCTCACGAGCTGCTCAGGTGAGTTGGATTAATCTGAGTTCCATCTTCCAGGTAATTCCATAGAAGCCTGACTTAGAAACACAAAATATAAAAATTGGCATGAAAACTTCATCTACACTTGGATTAGCACAGAAGTCACTAATTACTGTGATTAATTTCAATGACAGAGTCACAATACAAAGCAATGATTTTATTTTATATAAAATAAATCCTCTAGGTGCAAAGTAACAATGTTTGGTCAGCTTTATGAATTTCTTAAAAGCAAATAAAATAAGGATAACCAAGTAGTTAAGAGAAGATCCTTGGAAATTTGACCCGGCCTTCTCCAGTAATTATTCTAATTATTCTTCTATTATTTGGGCCAAGAGCCAAAGGTTCCCAAGTGCGTAGGAAGTTAATAGCAGACTTGAAGTGAGAAGGGGAGGGCAAGCTAGCATATGTTCATTAAAGTCTGCTTTCACTTAAGGGTTTTGCATCAAGGAGGCTGCAGGCACCAATAATTTATCTTGAAGTCTATTTACTCAGTGCAACAGGGAAATAATAAATTGTCCTAATTTTCCTTCCTGGCCCCAGAAGTGGCTGCCTCTTGCCTTCCCTTCCAGCGACCCCACTGGGGTCAGTCTGTTGCCCAGGCACTGAGTGAGCCCCCAGACGCACTTGGAGGAAACGTTTCCAGTGGTGCCCCGTGGGCTCCAGCAGCTGTGTTAGCATTCTTCAGCCAAGGTATATACTTCTGAGGGGGCTGCTGGTGGTTGGTGGGTGGGGGAGCTGATAAAAGAGACTTGGGACCAGGGCCGTGAATGGGACTTACATAGGCCCAGCATGCCCTGGAGTGCCCAAGCCAGGAGGCAGCATCTCTTTCGCTGCCTGAAGACTCCTTTGAGCCATAATCCACACATGCACCTGGCCCTTTGGAAGGTCATCCCAAGAAAAATCTTGAACCTGCAAGTTCTTATTGAATGCCTGCCCCAAAACACAAAGCTGGGTTCTTGGGTCACACGGCTAAGCCCCATCAGACACAGGGCCAGGATCATTGTGGGCAGAAATAAACTGAGACCTGCCTTGCTGTTTCCTTGTAAGCTCCAACATCTTCAGAGCATCAGTCAGTTTTAGCAGCGTCATTCTGAAGGCACTCTAAAGCCACCACTGCGTGCATCTTCTAGAAATGCCCATGATGCCTGTTCCCCTTTGGATGGTTCTCTAGGGGGTTCTGGGTAAAGGGCAAGGACATCCCTGGAGAGATCAATGCAATGACCCCTTTGTGCCTCCAGAGAATGAATTAGCCCCAGGTTCCTTACCTGCTACCCGAGCTAGCCCAGAGGAAGAAGAACAGAGAGTGGGCAAGCTTTGATAGGAATTGGGGGGGACAAAAGAAAGGTGAAGACTGACCTGCGGTGAGCCAGGATGTGGCACAAGTCAGGGACCATGAAAAGGCATTGCTCCACCCAGACCCATACCCCAGTACAGCCACACCCAGTGAGAAGCCGTCTAGTTACTGAAAGTCGTGACCCAGCGGTTCAGCCAGGCTGCCCACACAGCCTGGGGCTGCAGACTGGAGAGTCTAATCCTCATCACCATGAGGTGCCACTGCTGTGTTCAGTAGGGGCCATCCAGAGCCTCCCCAGCAAACAGCAGCCTTTGTTCATGGATGCAAATGCTCTTCCCATGCAGAAAGCCACAAGCCCCAAATCCAGCCTGTGGCTAATGCAGGCTGGCCAGGCAGTTGCAACAGGGTCCCAAGTCAAGGGATTTCTCAGCATATCTCTTTACATGGATGGTTTTTGAAATGTTTATCTTCTTGGGTAAGACAACAAGGAGCAAGGGAAATGCCTGGGGGAGGGACAGTGAGAGGGGCTACGGGGGTTTCAGTGAGAAGCTGGGAGGAACAAGTAGCTCTCATCACAGGTGCACCTGTGTGGGGAGGGATTACCTGTGATGAGGGCTGCATCCCTTTACAGAGGCAACTTCCATTTTCCAGAGTGCAGTAGACCAAAGAGAAAATGGAATCTGCATCAGCTATTCGTTCCTGAACCCAGACCCTAGAATATATTTTTTTCTAAAAGTTTTCAAATCATAGTATCAAAAGTCATGGTTTTCTGACTCAAATATGTGCAAACATTTCTTCCATTGGAGTTCTTAAGTTGTCTGTGTTTGAGAGTCAGCTGGCAATGGGAGGGGTCTGAGGAGAACAGCCAGCCCCACATCCCTGGCACAGCTGGTCCCAGCGCCTGGGAAGACCATCATGGTGACATGGCGAGGGCATCAGTACCAGCCCGGGGTGGTCGAAGGGAGGCAGCCTCGGTCCCTGACCCGAGGCTTTCCCGTGTCATGAGATTGGCCAAGTTTTGTGTTTTTCCCTGCATTGGTAGGCTCTGTTGATCACTTAGGATATGCAAGTCCGGATAAACCAGGGGTCTGGTCTAGCAGAGAGAAAGCATGGTTCTCCCTCCACCTGACAGCTCCACTTCATCGCCAGCCTCAGACACTGAGACACACATTTATTCATTTTGAGCAATGTGTTGTACAGACGGCCTGTCCGCACCAGCCCTGGCCGAAATGTCTTCTTTAATAAAAATTCTGCTCCAAATGGCCCAGCTGATCAAGTGAAGTGGCCTTTCCACAGACTATTGACGATCTGTCTCAAGCATTATCTCATAAGTTTCCTTTTATTTTCTCTCCCAACCCAGATAGTCTCCGCTTTGAACCATAGCTGCTGGACGAATTTGGATTTGATGCAACCCGCATGCTTTCTACCTACCTCCTGGCTCTTTTTGCATTCTTCAAAAGGAACAGGAAAACTTAAAATTCAGAAGAAAACATATTTAAATGACTCACCTCTTCCGTGAGTATGACTTATGAGGTCCACAGGGAAATGGATATTATTTCTTGAGGCAGCTGGCCTTGGAGACTGAAGCAGTCAGGAACAGATCTATAAGCTGGGGGAAGGTAGAAGTCTCATGTTAGGGATAAGCATCCCTGGATGGATCTTCATGGACACAAGTCTTGTATGTGAAGATAAAGGAAAGTAAACTCACTTATGCAAAAGTAGATATTTGTGACAGACTCCTGGATGGACCTCAACAAATAGGTCTAATCCTCTCCCACCAGCTTTCACCCCATCAGTTGTTATATTTAGTTTATCCAGATAGATTTTGGAACTAGTCTTAGCACGTGGTACACACTCACTAAATGCTTATGAATGAACCAATGGACTGACAATTTTCTCTTCTGAAAAATGCAGAAGCTCCTGGCTAGTCTCTAAGGGTCCTGGTGAGTTAAAGTCCTGGGGATTCTGATTTACAAAAGGAGGGGGGCAGAGGAGAGGCATGAGTACCTCTACAGCCAGCCTGAGCAAAGAGAGAGGCAGCCCTGCTCCCCAGAGAGTGCACTGATATCCACCCTCTCCTGCAGCCTTGTGCGGGAGGGGCGGTGCAGGAAAGTGGGAGGAGGCAGCACAGGTGAGACTCGGCGATCAACCAGAAGGAAAAGAATGTCAGGATGGAGGTAAGGAAGCAAAGGCGGCAAGCACCCGTAGTCGAACAGTGGCCCAGGGCAGATGGAGCAGACAACAGGGAAGTCATCTGTCCAGAATGCCAGGGATTTCCACGAAGTCAGCATTACCCACACGGCCTACATTTCTTCATCGAGGAGGGGAGCACGATCATGTGGACTCATTTCTATCTCCATGATGAGTGCAGATTTGAAAGGGAGATACAAGATGTGAACATTGGAAGCAACCGCCATAGGATTCATTACATCAATCATGGATGCTTTACTTGTAATTGTTCCGCAACAAAGGCATGTAAATAGGAGCGCATTAGACCAGCGGTTTTTGTGGCAACCCTCATCAAATTGGAGCGAAAATGCTTCCAAGGCTGTTTATGCATCTCTTCATTTGTATTCCATCTCATTTCAAGAAGGAATTTGAGAACCTCAAACTCACAGGACCAGGGACGACGCTCAAATGCAAAGTTATCAAAATACGCTCCTACATAGTGAGAGAGTTGTGATAGGGGAAATCGTCCGCTTTTCTGCCTGCACCCTCTGGGCGGAATGTACATGAATTTTAACTTGTGATAAAGTTGAACAATGTTTTCATAATAAATGTAACCATTCCATGGGGTGACCGAGCAGCACTGCTGATAAGTGGACTTCAACTTGGGCTGCATACTAAGTTTCTTTGACATAAAAGAAGAAAAGTAATGTGTCCAGTAAGCTAAGCACACTATTTAGATAATACTTATCACTCTGGTTATGAGAAGCATATCAATGTATGATTCCTGACTGACATCGTAGCTATGTGTGTTTTTCTAAAGCTGAAATACTGAAAATCTTAGCAAAAGAATGGAAGAGATCACTGATAAAAACTAATGGGTACCTTCACTCATTCCTCTAACATAATATTTATGTTAAATAAGATTCCTCTAACAGAGTATTTATTTACTGAACATCTATACAGACAAGGCCTGTGCCATTACAACATTTCGTGTGTCACACAAAAAAAAGGCACATTTTTAAAGTATATGATGAAAAATCCACGTTGGCAAGTATTATAGTGTTATAACTGAATTTCGGAAGTACAATGTTAGTGGGTGATTTAAATTCATTTCTTTTCACTTTTTTAGACTTTCTAAAATGTTCCATTATTTCAGACCTAGAAAAAAATCCATTTAACAGTACAATGTGATAGGCTGTCTATTAAAAAAACACATGAACGGAGTGTTTTAGTGAAGCTAAGAAAGGAGCTGTTCATTCTGTCTGAGAACATTAAAGTCCCCCCTGGTAAATGCAATACTTCAGGGATCCTTCCTCATTCCTAATAGGGAACCCAATCAGATATTGGGTTTAATTTTTAAGAGTCTGCCTATTACAAATAAAGTTTCCATTACCTAAGCATGGAAATAATTCTTCAAGGATGCTCTACTAGTTCCTTTCCAAGATATGCTGTCTACGGAGCAGTCCACCTGCCGCCAAAAGCAGCGCTGTTTTTAAGGGTAGGGTGGAGAGCAAGAACACAGCAGTTTCCTATACAGCCTCCACATCCACCTTGACCCGTTGCACAATGGTGCCGCTACTTTGCACTGTGGTGAATCAAATTGCATGGCTTATTCCATTTATTCTATCTCAGCCACATTCAGGATGAGACAAAGCCCTCGGTTGCCTTTCCTCCCCAGCAGGAAATACCTTCTGTAGCAAAAGAAGGTGGAAGTGAGTAAATGTCATAATAAACATAGACCACACCACCCGGTCACAAGGGCCAGCCACGGGAAAGACAGAGAGCGGTGCAACCACTGATCAATACTCCCCAAGATGAAGCCATCTGTCTTTTGTGGCACTTATTTTGGGGAAGCCCTGCAGAAATCCAAGGATGGAATTAGAAATGAAACATTATCATCTTCTTTACCGGTGAAGTTCAGGATGTGTATTAGTTTGTATATAAGCATACTGAAGCAAGACTTCTCTTTACATTTCTCTGTTTTTTCCCCATTCTTCATCTTCTGTGCTTGATCCCTAGTAGGAGATGTTCAAACATAGATGAGGAAGAGCATCTTCCAAGAGCATCAATAATTCTCCTACTAACTAGCAGAGTCAGATCTCAACTTGAATTGGAGGAACGTCAGAGCCCTACCCTTAACCTTAGGCCTCCAGCTAGTTCCTGGCAAGACTGTGCTGATCTTAGGTGACTTTGCCCACCTGAAGTGCAGGGGACATATCCCTTCTCTCTCCCTTCCAGTGCATGGGGGCTGGAAATGCCCTGGAGATCAGCAGCAGCTTCTCACACTTCCCTGTAATGAAGGGGTTATTTGGACACTGTCCCAGGAAATCACACATAGCAGGAGAGCAGAGGCAGTTTGTCAAGTCCACGAGGAAGAGTGCAGTCATTAACATGTGCCACTCCTCACCTACAGCGTCCTTTCAGGAATAGATGGTCAAAGTGTTGAGTGTTTTTCAGATTTTATCTCCAAGGCTTAAGGAACGCCTGAAGAACTTTGAATGAGAGGGCATGTGGGGAGGACTGATGGGTAAATACTGGGTTTTCTCTCTCTTTTTTTTTTTTTTTTCCCTGGTATCAATTGCTAGTTTTGCTGGTCCCTGCTTCCCAGAGTTTGTCCCCAACAGATAATGAAGGCCATTCTCCTCGTCTCATCCCAGTAACCTTGTCAGAGAGATCTTCTCGGCCTTCCTGCCAGAGACATGACAGTGCACACCATAGTGGCTGTCAGAGAGTCGCAGCCCCCTGTCCTGCCCCCCGCACTTAGGGCTATACAAGCATTGTGTGCGTTGATGCTTCTGAGTTAACATGTATCATAACAAGGGTGGGCAAGATGGAAACATCCTTATTTAGGGCACAAATAACTGCCACAAGTGCAGTGCAGAGTTAGAGAGCTCAGAATATATTTTCATCCATTTAATAATTATCTTCCTTGTGTGTGTTGTCTGGGAGGGCTGAGCGATCACCTATCCACTCTGTTGGTAGGAGACGTGGGATCTTCCCTACACTTTATTCCAACCATCAGTCTATCTGCTTAGGCATTAAACTGGGCAATTATGGTTGCTGAGCAACCATAACTTTTGCATATGTGCCTCCTGTGGTTTTGTATGACAACCACAATGTTATGATAACAGGAATTTTTTTCCAACCAAGATCCTTCTTTATATGTAAATTTATGCTAGAATTGTGTATTTAAAAATTAGTTTTTATGAGTAATGAGCCTCAGGTTTGGCTGTGCTTCCCTCCTCCTCTACCAGGTTTATAAAATCAAGTTCAGAAGTTCTGGGATCAGAGATGGTATAAAACGAGGTGCAGGCACTGACTTCCAAGGCAGCAGTTCACTCCTGGGGACATACTCAGGACAACACAGACATCTGACTCCTGCTCGTGTGCAAGAAGTCATTGACTCGGGGCACCTGAGCTGCACATGCTCTGGGCCTGCCTCAGCACTGTCGCTGGGAGGGAC
This sequence comes from Mandrillus leucophaeus, assembly GCF_000951045.1. Taxonomy (NCBI): domain Eukaryota; kingdom Metazoa; phylum Chordata; class Mammalia; order Primates; family Cercopithecidae; genus Mandrillus; species Mandrillus leucophaeus. Next base: position 761,814 of record NW_012105997.1, on the reverse strand, counting down.
GGGAGGGTGGGGCTGGAGTGAGGAGGGTGGGGGTCTTGCTGCTGCTTTGCTCCTCTCCATGGCCCTTATCCAGGCAGTTAACATTTTCCAAGTGACTCCTCTGTGTTGGGAAAGAGAGAAAATATCCAGGCATAGTTACCTCTCAGACCCAACTCCACTCTGCTCTCTGGGGACATAAGATCTCCAGGGAAGATGCCTAAATAACCCCGTTTATTCTGGGCAGTGTGAGAAAACTCCCATGCCTCCGGGAGGTTTCTAGCCACTATGGACTAAAAGAGAGAGGAAATGTGTTCTCTGCAGTCAGGCAGGCTGAGTCACCCAAGATCAGCACAGTCCTACCGTGAACAAGCTGGTCTGGGGTTAAATAAGGCTCTGATGGCTTCCAACCCGAGTCCAGATCTGGCTCTGCCAGTTACTACAAGAATTACTGCTGCTCTCAAAACCTGCACTTCCGTGTTTGTGAAAGGACAACTGTCGGCATCCTACCCACCTCTCAAGGTAGTTGTGACATTAGAGAAGGTGCGTGGAACACAGCACTCTCTGTCTCTTCCGAATTTCCTTCTTCTGAACTTCGTTCACTTGGGGGATAGGGAACATGGATGGGCTGTAACATGAATTGTAAATATTTGCTAAGTGTTTCCAGGTTTTGGGGAGAATGCAAATCTTTCAAGTGAAAAATAAATAGCGAAAATCAAGATAGAAAGCAGGTTTACAGAGGGAAAAAAAAAAAACAGGTCTAAGTCATCCTGTATTACTTGGCTCCACTGTTTTCCTTTGCTGTATTATCTGACTGCACCGGTGAGAGAAGGGAGAGAGGAGAGGGAACCACAGTCAGTTGGGAGGATTTGGTCAGAGAACCGCTCATAAATATTGATGAGCACATCGGTTTCACATTAACGTTTGATGAAATGTTTCATGGGCCTGAACCGGTTTCCCAGATTAAGAAAATCCCGTCCACACCCACACACACTCCTTATTTTCTCTCCAAACTTTGGTTTGTGTTCCATAGACACAGACATAGAACAGCTTTGAAATTGACCTTTTCTTTGTATCTTTATTCTCTTCTCTGTTGCCTCTGTTGTGCCAGTGACTTCAGAGACAATCTGGTAGAGAAATGCAAGGATTAGCCCTCACCGAAATCCAAGGATAGCAAAATATACGGGTTTCTTATGCCGAATTTTATCATCTGCACCTAATTATCAAAGTTCAGGATTACCATTTGGAGGGAATTGTTCAAAAACATCTGCTCTTCAAAACACAAGCATTGCTAAAATTTCCCTTTCCCAGAATTTCTAAGGCAAGCCTTTCACAAAACTTAAGAAAATGGGGAGATGTCTCTTTCCTTGGTGGTGGGGGAGCTGGAGAGGGATTGGATCAATTAGGCTTGTCTGTCTCTTGCCTGTTGTCGGCAACCATCCCCAGCACCAGGGCTGACACAGCCCAGCCTCGCCTTGGACGTTCGGCTGTTGAAACTGTTGGTGACAAACACAAAATTCCAAAGAAAACCAAATCAAATTCTTCTGATTGAAAAGATGTGTGGGCGACTCGCTAAAGGTTTCGAGTTCTGACCTGTGCAAATGCTATTTAAAGAGGCAATAGCAACTGAAACAGACACAGAGGAATCAGGCATCTGCCTTGGGACTTGGAGACGGGAATAATCAGTGGAAAAGGAAAGCCAGACTGACACTGGCAGAAAAGGCAGGAGATTCAAAGAAGGAGAATGAGCCCATTTCTACCAGATCACATGTCAGTCATGACTGAGGGTCTGGACCTGGCATCCCTTTAAGAGACAAGAAAGTCAGGGCTCACCAATAGCTGCCAAAGGAATTCCCATCTCAGCAGAGGTGCTTTTCTCAAGAAAGACAAGAGCAGCCAGTGAAGCCAGGCCTCCCTAAGCCTGAGTACCTACCTGGGCAACTCAGCCTGAATCCATTAGGTCCCGGAAGGACTTCCCACGGCACATGACAACAAGATGTGTGCCAAAACAAAGGAAGGAAAAGGTACTCAAAAGACATGGCAATGCTTGCCCCCAGATTGGCAAGAAATTGGTGGTTCAGTCTTCTGGAGGCAAATTGCATGAAGCTGAGTCTCTTTAGAAAAAGGAAAAGTCTAGTCTCAGAAGTGGTAGGATGGTTTGTTGAAAGCAGACCAGTTTCTCATGGCAGGTCCCCTATCAGAGGATGGAGACTCCTGGAGTCAGCTGCAAACTCAGACACCAGAAAGGGCTTTTTGACGTCTGAACACTGCAAGGGTTCAACAAGCCCACGCCTAACAAGCCCAAGCCCCATGTGACCAACAAGGACGAAGTCAACCTTCCTTGGCACTGCTGTCTCTTCATTCCACCGACGCAATGTGGCCACTGCCGGGACATACTTTAAGAATCACTTTAAGATTGCATATTAATTATCTAAATTGCTAAACACCTATGTGAGCTTTTAGATTTATTTAAGTAAGCATGTCTGCTTCCATTTCACAAGGGAAGAAAATTTGGATGATGGAAAAGACTTTTTTTTCTTTTAATTTCTTTTTTTTTTTTTTTCGGGAGGGATTTTGAGCCCCAACTCTTAACTCTTAGTTGTGGACAGTACAGAGAAGTTAATATTTCCTTTGTTTGCCAACACTGACGCATGGCTGAGTCTAGACTGAGTTCTTACCTGGTCTCTGGGGGTTCAGGCTGGGCTGCCTCCGTAAAGGAGAGACTCAGCTTATCTGTAGGTCCAATGGCTTTCTGGAGATGGATGACCTGCCCAGAGATGTACATGGTCTGTCCGTTGTGCATATGTGTGACCCAATCCAGACCTAAGTGCTCTGTCCCCCAACCAAAATAATGCACGGTCCTGTACACAGCCTCATGCTGGTGTCACACAAGGAAAACCTCCAATAATCAACCAAGGGATGCAATAACATACTTTTCAAACAGTTCAGAAGAGTTTTACAACAGTTTTCATCTATAAAGATGAAATCCTCTAGGACACCAAACTCTTTTTTCTGGTCCCTCATTGATTTTCCTATCCACTGAAGATGGTGTTATTTGACTGCTGTGGGAAGAACAGCAAAGCTCAAACGAGGTACTTGGGCAGAAGACCATTTTCTCCTCTCTAAAGAACAGGTTAAGCTGGCAGAGATAACGTCTCCTAATTTGCTTACAGTTTCTATAATATTAGACATTTCCACTGGCAAAAGTTGACTTTCCATCAAAATCCAATGCCCGTGACATCAATTTTCTTCTACAAACAATTATCTTAAATAAGCTGCACTTGTACATAGCATTTCTGTGGGAGACGATCAAATACTCCAAGTTTTTTTTTTTTTTCCCCAATATTTTCATCCCTTGCTGGTCATAGACTTAAAAGCTTGAAATAGAATTTCGTCTTCTACCAATTTTTTCCCATTTATGTTCAGGAAATATTGATTTTTTTTTTTAAACTGGAGTTTTAATGGACCTTGAAATTAACATGGCTTTTATTTCTTTGCTATAACACCATCATCACTGATGATGTCACTATGTCTCCCAGCAAAATCATTGGTCAATGGCTGGCATTTAGAGTCTAGGCACTAGGGAGAAATCAACATTACTGTATTTGCTCATACATGGTTCCTTCTACCCTAAAGGAATTATCCTGTCTCAAAGAAATAGTTGGGGCCAGGCACAGTGGCTCACCCCTGTAATCACAGCACTTTGGGAGGCCAAGGCGGGTAGATCACAAGGTCAAGAGATTGAGACTATCCTGGCC
>NW_012105997.1:739767-757724 GCF_000951045.1 Mandrillus leucophaeus | reverse complement strand
GAAAGAAAGAGAAAGAAAGAAAGAAAGAAAGAAAGAAAGAAAGAAAGAAAGAAAGAAAGAAAGAAAGAAAGAAAGAAAGAAAGAAAGAAAGAGAAAGGAAGAAAGAAAGAAAGAAAGAAAGAAAGAAAGAAAGAAAGAAAGAAAGAAAGAAAGAAAGAAAGAAAGAAAGAGAAAGGAAGGAAGGAAGGAAGGAAGGAAGGAAGGAAGGAAGGAAGAGAGAGATAGTTGGGTGACAACAATGGAAACTCTTTCTAAACCAAATTAGCATGATTCTCTCACAAAACAGCCTTAAATCTCAGCCTGGAGTCCAGGATGTGGCCAGGACATTTGCATTTTTCAAAAGCACCAAATCAAATATTTCTGATCTGTGGTGGGATTTGTCACTATCTGTTTCTGGCACATTCCATACACAGCTTATCAGACTTCACGTGCACTTAGTGGATGCTGATTGGTGGCCCTCTCTGGTTGATGATGGGAAATAAGTGGAGGCAAATTTCAGGACAGACGCTGCACCTGAGCAGAACTGCCAGAGCCAATCGCTCCCAGCCCTAGGCAGAGGGCACAGTGTGGAGGGGCCACGATCCGTGGGAAGCTGACTGCAAGAGTGGGCGACTCGAGGTCTCCTGCCATGGTTATTAAGGCCATGGGCCTGTGGGGAGAAGGAGAGGGTCTTCTGCTGGTCAGGAAGGGAAGGCAGAGCCTAGTGGAGGAATCTGCAGCTGCAGGACTCAAGAAGGAAAGGAAGAAAATCCAGGGAAGATTCTGGAGGGAGCCCACGTTCCATGGACAAAAACCAACCTTTTTACCTCATAGGAAAGCCCTCCCTGGCCCAGTGGCTGCTGTTTCCACCTCCTCAGTCTCCACTCCCCCCCATGCCAGGTCCCACCTCTGACTCCCTTGCCGCTCCCTAGACCTGCTGTGTTTTCTCTCCTTAGATGTCTGGAGACTCTGCCAGATCACTCTCCCTATACCTTGACCATGCCATCCTCACCTGCCCCCAACCTGCCAGGCCAACCCTATGCAGCTTCAGGTCCCTGCTTCCAGGTAACTCCTCCCTTACCAGCCTGCCACACACTGACCTCCCCATGTCTTAGATATTGACCCTCTCTGCATGCAGGCAGAGTCCCCCTGGAGCTGTCCCACTATCCAGACCCCTGGAAGGGTCTGGCCAGTCTTCACTGGCTGTGTCTGAGGAAACAAAGGAATAGGGACAAACATAGGGACAGGCTGTGTCTGAGCAAACAAAGGAATGAACAGAGAAGGCAGGCGTGGAGATGGGGCAGCCAGCTGGGAGCTTCCAGTGGGATTAGCAGTAAGAGAAGCCGCCATTGCCGGAGAGCACAGAGTCCCCAGGCCCCGCTGGAGCAGGAGGCGAGCTTGCATCCCCAAACATGCTCCTCGTCATCCACTCAAGCCCTCAAGCCCTGGCCTACTGGTCTGGCCTCCTAACTAGAGGGCCACAGAGTCCAGGGCGCCCAGCCTGAGGCTTCCTGCTTGGAGAAGAGGGAGCCTAGGCAAAGTGGGAGCGCAGTGAGTGGCAAAGGCAGTGGGCTTGATGTGGCTTTGGAGCGAAGGACATCCACAGGCTACTGTGGGCCCACGGGGGACAGTGCACACCGGCCAGCTCACCTGGGCTCCTGGAGGTTTGACCAATCACTGGGGAGAGAAGAAAGAACTCAGAGCCGGGAGGAGGCAGCATCTAGGCTGACGGCTTCCCCTCTCTCATAAGACTGGGTCTGCAGCATGTGGAGGTACAGGGATTTCTGCAGAGGGCCACATCTTTTATTAATCACAGAGATGTGGAGTTGTGGGGGTCCCCTTTCAAGGACAGCCCAAATCTAGAGAAATGCCTCCCCAGAATGTAACAATTTCAAGGACAATGAAATCCAGAAAGTAAACCACCACCCAGGTCGCTTGCGCCCTCTGGCATTCCAGGAGCCTGCATCCAGCTGAAGCCATCTGCAGACTTCTGTTCGGCACCGTCCAGCATGGCAGCCAACACCCAGCCCTCCCTGCACCTGTCCCAGGACAGGGGTGCCCCAGTGTGGTCCCTGTCCCCACTGGGCAGCAATGATCAGATTCGTTTGTCAAATGGGAAGTTGCAATGAATGAGTCAGTGACCTGCCTGACTAACCCCGCGAGCAGAAATTGTTGCTGTGATGACCCCCTGTTGCCTGTGCTGTTGATTCACGCAAGGTCCCAGGAAAAACTGTCTTTCCGTTTCGTGAGGAGGTGGAGGCCTTGGATCTTAGTCGTGTGATCAGAGACAAAGGTGGGACGTATGGAGGCCTGGTTGGACTCCCATAACTGCATTTGCTGGGCCTGCATCTCACAGGAGCTGTACAGCACAGCTGGATGAGGGGAAGCCCCCGCAGAGAGCAGGCCTGCCTTGCAGGCTACCGGTATTTCAGAAGACTCCACTGGAAGGGTGCCCGCGCCATGGGCGGTTCTGGCTATGGGGTGGTGGCCCCTCCCCACACTCCATGTGGGCTACTGCCTTGAGAAACACATTGAACTCCAAACCCTGTGCTGCCCTCCCCACCCTGGAAACTCCAGGTCCTTGGAAATCACACCCCCTCTGGCCTCAGTTTCCTTCACCGTTACCAGGACAAAATAGGGTTTTAAGGGTTCAGGGCCCAGCCAGCTGCCAACTCCCAGCCCCTAGCCAACCTTCTGCCAGGCTGCAGGTCTGTGCTAGAGGTGAGCTGTGCAGCCAACCCTGGGGCGTCTTCCGGGGCCTGTGTCTGGGCGCTTCTTGGGAATGAGCCATCCAGCCTGGGACATGCCTGGAGGAAAGACTCCCAGCCCTGGCATGGTCCAGGCCTGGAGGCCTCATCTCACTTTCCTCTAGGCTTTTGGTCCAGGGACTGACCCCTTCTGTGGACTTGCATGATGATATCTCTGCTCAGTGTATGCCAGCTCTTCTGTCGGGACTTCCAGTAATGGGGGTGTCAGCTGCGCAGGGGGCGGGGCCTGAGTGTTCTGCAGGGCCTTGTATAGGCTGAGACAATGAAGTCAGGTGGAGGCAATAGCATCTCAGCCCCAGAGAACAGCAGGGAAGGGGCAGGGGAAGCCCGGGGCCCATCTCCTCCCTGTGGATTGGAGTGTGGCCTGTGGGTGTCCTCTCGGCACCCAAGGGTGGGGTAAGTTGTTGGTTTCTGCACTCTGGTATCTTTTGATGAAGAGCCCTCACCAGAGTTCTGTTGATTCAGTGGGGAGTCCCGGAGAAAACACCCAGCCACAAAAGATCCAAGCAGACTTGGGGAGACGGGGTGCTGAGTACAGTCACCAGAGGTCTTCCAGCCACCCCCCTCCTCCCGCACTCTGAGCATGGCTCACACAGCATTCACAGCCTGGAAAGTTCTTCCAGTGCTGCCTGTCTTGTCAGGGCAGGTGAACACATGTCACCCTACAGGCTAGTTCCAGTTAGGGGAAGGGGTCGCCCATCATGTTAAGCAATGTTCGTAGCCACAGAGGAACGTGGTACCTGCCCACACTCTGCAGTGGGGTGGCACACTGGAATCAGGCCGGGTGGGTGCCACAGGAGAAACATGGGCACAGAGGAGAGCACCCATGCCCAGCGGAGGTGGACACGTGGCTGAACTGCCTGGAGCGGGTGGACTCCACTCTGCTTTCACACCACGGATAAGCAGGACAGTGGCTCCGTAGTAGGCAAAGGGGCTGACTGGTGACAGCAGCAAGGCTGCACCTGCAGCAGGCTCAGGCTGGTCCTTTGGGAAGAACACCAGTGAGTGCCAGATACCGCTGGCTGATGGGAGACCCCACGTTGAACTTGGGCTTCAGCGTCTTATGCGGGGTCTTGGGAGGTTACGTGGCTCAGCAGTTACGATGCTACACCTGAGGGGTTGCTGGACTTCTCGGCCACAGTTTGTTAAATTTGCAAATGCCCTTTAGGAATCATTGGGAGGAAAGGTCTGTAAACGTAATGTCCGGATTACGAGGGGAGTAAAGGATGATATTCTGTCCGCTTCATACCCACTGACCTCGGACTCCCCTGGCTCCAGTCACCGTCTTATCTGGGGAGGGGATGAATGAGATCTACCAGCGTCAGGTACCACTGCTGTGTGCAGGCTGCAGCCTCCAGGGGTGGAAGGTAGGGGAGCTGCAGGGATTTTACTACCAGGGTCCCCAGCACTGCAAAGTCCCCCAAGTGCAGAAGGAAGCTCTGGAATGAGACAGAGGACTTACCCAATTCTGGAGCACGAAGAAAGAGTCCTGGAAGGGCCAAGTCACCCTCCAGAAATCAAGGAATTAACCATCAAACAAGCTCTTCTCTGCGGGCTCAGGAGCACTTCCTCCCCGCCTGGAAGTTTTTCTAAGCTGGTATTTCCAACCAGAGTTGAGGAGGCACTTTAGCCAGCTTTGCTCTAGGAACCGAGATGCCTTCAGGAGCCCGCTGGAGGTTCCCAGGACCTCATGCATGGCCGCTGCATTCTCCACCTGTCCACACGGGGCCAGCCCAGGTCCTGCCCCACTCCCCTAGGAGGAACTTCTGGCCCTGCTTCCCGGCTCCTCCCCAGGCTCACGCGGATGGGATGGGGGTGCTCCCTTCCACATGTACAGGGAAGCCCACGATGCAAATCATCTAAGAAGAAAAAGTGTGACAACTGCACCCAATCAATTTCCTCTTGCAAAGCGGGGAAAATGCTCACATTGTGTGAGTGAATGCCTTTCCAACTAAGCAGAAAATTTAGTGAGTGGCTGACTGTCCTTGACTCCACAGCACTTCTGTAAAATATGCACATCAGCGAGATGTTTTCCCTAACAATGCTCTGGGAAATTACATTAAATTTCCAAATGATCCCCTGCTTTCCTGTGTTGCCCACAGAGACTGGCACCAACAGCACTGTTAAGTGGAGGTAAAGTCGCTGCCTGTTCCTGCTGCCTTTACGAGAGCCAGGGATCAAATATTTTTTCACAGTTTTATGTGGATAGTTTCATGAAAATTGATCAGGTCTAAAAAGTCACAGTCCAAATGAAGCTAAGGTTAAAGATAATTTATACATGATATTCCTAATTTTATTCCGAGCCCTTTTATTACCATGCAGGCCTTTATGACTTTAAAGAAAATGTCAGTGGCGGCAAATGACATTGTACTGAATAATCTAGTTATGAGGGAAAAGACATTTAAAACTATTCCACGGCAGCATTGCTGAGTTCTGCTGAACGTACACTTCTCCCCAACACAGCTGTCCAAAATTCCTACATTTTTAACACCCTTTTCATGACAGTTACATGAAATGTAGGATTTGCAGGTTCCTGTTTATCCTCTCCCCAGCCCATTTTGTTTCCCTCAGATTCTTCCTGTAGATTTAAGTATCTTTTAAGACCCCATTTTCCCATCTATCAGCAAGAAAGGGAAGCTCGAAGCTATTAGCAAATCAGATCCCAAAGGCACCTGGGTCCTGCAGCACAGGAGACGGACAGATGGACACAACCATGGTGCAGGCCCGGTGTCACAGCAGTCACTACAGGCCTTCTGTGGGGTAGGGGGTGCCTTGCTCTGCAGCTGGGCTGCTCCTGTGACCTGAAGGTGGGGGGAGCACTGCCTGCAAGTCTCACTAGAGCCCTTGACTCTTCCAAACTACAGAGGCTTCCAGACAGAGGCTGTGCCCTGCAGGGCCTCTCGCTCCTCCAGTACCTGTAGTTTCCCATCTGTTGGACAAGAGAGCCTCACCTTTTGCTAAACTGCAATTGCAAGGAAGAGTGAGTAAAGAGTAGCTTCCCAAGAAAGGCTGGGATTGATGACACCTCCTAGTGCCCTGGTCTCTGCCTCAGCCATGACCCCTTGATGCTGGGTGTCATGCCTGGCAGTCCCATGGAGGCCACCAACTGCACAACAGAAATAGCAGGCACCTGGGATCCTTGGCTGCCTTCCCAGAGGATGGCTCCGGATGCCCAGGCTGAGACAGGCAGACTGGGCAGGGTGTGCTCATTGAGTCTGGCTCCTTCTGGGCACCTGGGCAGCCCTCAGCATCTTCTCCCCAACCTGCCACTTCTCCCTCTGGTCCTCAGTGCTACGTGTGGCTATGTCAGAACATGATGACCTTGAATTGAGTCATGTGGACTGACACCGGTGCTTCTGTCAAATCGTCTAGCAACCTTCCCAAAGACAAAAGCAACAGCAGCTCGTGTGCATATATTGTGGGCTCTGCCCCAGGTCCAATTTCACCCGATAACCCCGTGATGTGTGTGTGGGGGGGGGTTCTTGCTTTATCTCCATTTCACAAGTGGGAAAAGGAAGGCTCCGAGAGGTGGGGTGGGCTGTGTGACTCGGGGCTGTGCTCCCACCCAGGTCTGTGCCCCTCCAGCCTCTGCATCTGAAAATTGAGGCTGATGACAGCCCTCTCAGGACCACTGCAAGGAACAAGTACACACTGTTCATGCGAGGAGTTCCAAGCCTCAGCAGTCCGGGTCAATCTTCTCCCACAGCAGCAAGGATGCTCGGCCACCTACTGCCATCACGAGGGCCTTCGGAGTGGTGAAGTCCTCATACATTTACTTATCAGAAGTGTATTTAGCTCCTGCCTGGGAATGGGCTGGAGAGCTTTTAATCTCCTTATCCAGAGTTCCAGCAAGTTCTATGTCAGCAGCCCCTTCCCCGAAGCTCCCAGGCCCCATCTTCACAGCACAGGTCAATAAACAGGTGCATGGATCATATGCTCAGAAAAGCTGTAGTGAGCATGTGTACATGCATGTACACACACATACACACATACACACACACGAGGAATGGTCTAGAAGCTTCTGTCAGAAAATATACAGCTTAATTTCAGCACACATATATATTTTTAAACAATTCACTTTGTGTTTATGTATAGTGGAAGGCCCCAGGACTAGGGCGGTGCTGCGGATTCTACAGGTCCAAATCGAGCCTGTGGCTTCAGTCTCCTTGCTGTTCAGAGGTCTTCCCCTTTGTCCACCGTGCTGGGGGCTCCTGTGCTGGCAGTGAACAGGGCCCCACTCTCCGGAGCCAACTGGCCTCTCTGAGCAAAAGGGAGGCCAGAGACTTGCAGGGCTGCATTCCTAGCACCTCCAAGGCAGTTCTACAGGTACAGGTGTTCTTTTGGAAATCCACTGCCATTAAACGTCAGTGGGTCTTTCACTGAGTGCAAGCCCAGGGTCTGCTGATCTGCACACACAGCATCTGAGTGGGAAATCATGGGTTTTCTTAGGAAAACCACACACTGGATGTTAATTTCCTTCCTTGACAAAGCAGAAGATCAATTAGAGGCAGAATGTGATTCTACTACAGCTACTTTCCAGAATGTTTTCTCTAAGCTTCCTCCCTCCAGTCCCCATCTGGCTCTGTCAAAATGGGTTTTACTTCATCAGAAATAGGCTGTGAAGTTCCCCATTAGATTATCGATCGCCGAATCCTCGACAGCATCCATGCACACCTCGTGCTAGCAAAGACTCTGAATTTAGTACCAAATAGCAAGGAAAGGAAATTAACCAGTGCTTCGAAACCTGGCAGGAAATTTGAATTTAAATCCCTTTCTGGGGTGGGCCCCTTACCACAGCTTCTCAAAACCGCACTTCCCTAGCTGGACAGGCCCCATGTAGGCTCCAACTTGGCTGCACTGGGGCTGTGGGTAAGGGGCTCCCCAGATTCATGCCTATCCCTTCTTCCTGCATGTGCCCACAGAGCAGCCCCTGGCTGAGTTATGTACTCAAGCACTTGATATAGTTTAAATATTTGTCCTCTCCAAATCTCATGTTGAAAGTGATCCCCAGTGTCGGAGGTGGGGCCTAAGTGAAGGTGTTTGGGTCACGGGGGCGGATGCCTCATGAAGAGTTTTGTGCCCTCTCCTTGGGAATGAGTTAGTTCTTGCTCTATTAGTTCATGCGAGAGCTGGTTGTTGAAAAGAGTTTGGCATCTCTCTTGCTCCTCTCTTGCCACGTGACACCTGCTCCCACTTTGCCTTTTGCCATGAGTGGAAGCTTCCTGAGGCTTCTCCAGAGGCAGATGCTGGTGCCATGCTTCCTGTATAGCCTGCAGAACCATGAGCCCAAATAAACCTCTTTTCTCCATAAATTGCCCAGACTCAGGTATTCCTTTACAGCAACACAAAACAGACTAACAGTGCACTCCAGACCCTTCTGTGAAACTGAGGAGTTATGAGAGGACTCCTACTCTTTCCGCCGCTGAGCAGAAGGGCTCCCAAATCATCCTGGGAAGTGGGGGGCCATCTAGGAATCCCGAGGACAGAGATTGGCAGTGTCGCCTCTGCAAATAAGAAGTGAAGACAATGTGCTCAGCCCACAGGGAGACAGTGGCTTCTCTGAGTCACTGTGCATAGGCCAATTCTGATGGGAGGGCAGGCACCAGGGCTGGATTTTCTAGCCAGGGCTGAGGCTCTGTGCCCTTTGCCAGAGGTGTCAGCCAACCCTAGGGCTGTGGGATCCATGACTCATTCATGGGAAGAATGTCCTCTCACACTGGCTCCCTCTAATCCATGAGCATTCGAGCTACAAGTAATAGCCAAGAACTTCACATAATTTCACTTAAACCAATCGTAGTTTTGTAAGGATTGGTTTCTTCCCATTTAACACATGAGAACACTGAGAGTTACCGAAGGAAAGTTTTAGCAAAAATTCAATGCTACCAAGTGACTGCAGCCAGGATTGAAGCCCTGGGCTATGTAGCTCCAAAGACCCTACCCTTCCTGGCTTGCTGTCACAGATAATGGTAGACAAACAATAGAGATGCGATCAGAGATCTCACCCATTCCTCACCACAGCACCCAGCAGAGAGCCCTACCCATTTACATTAATAAACCAACAAGCCCTCCCCAAGGTCTAGATTAAGAGGCCCAATCCATAGAGCACTGGATGACTATTGATGACCACTGAAGTATTGACCGAGTTGTCAAAGATGATTGGGAGGCTGCTTTGTTGGGCAGGACATTGTGGTAGCCTCCTACAGGCAGCCTCACACGAGGATGCACTGTGTGGCTGAAGTGGGGAGAGAGGCAATGCTTTCCAGAGGTCTTTTCCTAAAGGAAGACACTGAACATTCTCTTCTGCGTGAGGGAGATCTGGAATTATTTTGTTTGGCTCTGCGGAGAGGTACAGGGTGTATGCAAGCAACTCTTCATGTCAGCAAAGAATGCTTTAATCAGCCCTGTTCATTTTACCCAAAGCATCAGAAAGATATTTGGGCATTCTTTATTCCATTGTCCAGAAGAAAGCTCTAAACCCAAAAACTGTTAAGCTCTGAGATGGTTCAGAACTTTCAGAGGGAAATTGAATGTGTTGTGAGTGCAGCCACAACACTAGGCAGGCCCTGCCCCGCCAGCCATCAGCCCTGAGCTGGGCTGATCAGTGGCAGCTGAAAGGTCCGTGTGCACAGTCATTGCTGGTGTTCCCACATGAAAACCAATGCACACAAGAGTCAACATTGTCCTCAAGCCACTTTTCATAGAATTGTGTAGAATAACAATGCCAAGAGGGCCCTCAACAACTCCGAGGGGCGCTGAACCCGGAGAGAAGTATGATCAGTGATCAGCAAGGGACCCTCCGCCGTAACCCAGGCCTGCAATATCCTGGCCAGATTACTCTGACCACTAGCCTGGGTGTGTGGCAGCTGTGAATGAAGGCCTTGGCAGCCAGCTGCAATGCTAAGATCATTGCATATATGCCTAAATTTTGGCAACACTGAGATAGTATTTTTTTACTTTTTTTATTTTTATTTTTAGAAACGGAGTCTCGCTCTGTCACCAGACTGGAGTGCAGTGGCACGGTCTTGGCTCACTGCAACCTCTCCCCACCAGGCTCAAGCAATTCCCTTACCTCAGCCTCCTGAGTAGCTGGGACTACAGGTGCACGCTACCACATCCAGCTAATTGTTTGTATTTTAGTAGAGATGGGATTTCACCGTGTTGGCCAGGATGGTCTCTATCTCCTGACCTCATGATCCACCTGCTTCAACCTCCCAAAGTGCTGGAATTACAGGTGTGAGCCACCGCACCAGGCCGTTTTTCTCTGTTTTGAAGAAATGTAGCCTCTAAGAAGCCAAGTTTCTTGTTCAAGGTCACAATGGTGAGCAAGTGGTGAGGCTGCCTAGCAACAAGCCTGCACCAAGTCATGGTGCAATCAATGGTCCCCCGACCACAGCCCATCTAGCAGAGCTGGCCTCCATTCCTTCTGCTTCATGCTCCTCTTCTGGATGACAGCACAGTGAACAGACCACCAGCTTGCTTTATGCGGGATGCATTCCTTTGTGTTTTGTAACACATTGAATCTGTATATATGATAGAGGATTTCCAAATATTTTATGTATGCAAGTATATGACAGAAGAGGAAGGATGTCAATTGGCATCAATAAATGAAATGCACTGGAAAGATCTGCCTGGTGAAATAGGGTCTGTTTTTTTTTCCACAGTGGAATTTGTTTGACCTTGTATTCTGTTCTTCATGGCCATTGTGAAAACTTTTGGACACATGCACAAGAATTAATTCACAACATTTATTAGCACAAAATCCAAGGTCAGATTGCCCTGGCTAACTCTTCCAGTTGCAGTATTCCCATGACCTAGCCCCCACCCATGACTTGGTTGCAAGCCCAGGCCACGCATACCCCACACTCCGGAGCATACATACAGTTCCAAAATAAAGCCATTCCTGAAGAGATCCCACAATGCCCCAGCCATGGGGATCTTTGGATTAACTAGAGAAAGTCCTAGGTGTTAGCCCTCCTGTTGCATCATTCTAGCAAAGTTATGGGAAAGTGCTCTGAGATAACCCTCAGTTTTGCACTGCACAAGGTACAAATTCATTCAGCAACTGTGTCTCTTTGAACTAGAGGGACTGCAAAGTAAAGGAGTCCCATTATGGAATGAGTGTGGGAAGACAAGCTGGCCAGGGTACAAGAGGTTTCTTTCCTGCCTCACTTTTCATTACCTTTGATATGATAAGTTTCTATCTCCAAGAGGGAAGCATAATAAACTATCTTCCCAAGTTTGCATGACAACTGGACCCTTTTTCTCCATAGGGGCTTTGTGTTTTAGTCCATTTTATGTTGCTATAATAGAATACCACAGACTGGGTAATTTACGATAAACAGGAATTGATTTGGCTCACAGTTCTGGAGGCAGGGAAGTTCAAGAACATGGTGCTGGCATCTGGTATGGGTCCTCATGCTGCATCATCCCACGGAAGAAGGTGGGGCAGCAAGAGGGTGCATGTGAGAGGGCAAGAAGCAAGAGGTGGACAAACTTGCTTTTATAACAAGTCCATTCTCCTGATAACTAACCCCCTGCCTCAGTAACATTAATGCATTCATGAGAGCAGAGCCCTCATGTCCTAATTATCTCTCAATACTGTTGCATTGGCAATTCAGTTCCCAACACACGAACTTTGGGAAACACATTTAAACCATAGCACCATGTGAATAGGCTTGCAGAGGAAATTTAACCCACTTATGACATAAAGCTGCCCCAAAATAGTCTCAAAGGGGAAAAGTGAAGGACAAACATATCATATCTAAGCATTAAGTGATAACCAACCTGGAAATACCTATTAAACATTAGCTAGTTATAGTTTATAATTAAATGTAACAAGATGTTTATTTCTTTAAAAATTATAAAATTTGTAAAACAAGGACATGCACTGTTATCTTTCATAAAATATGCGGATAGCTGGTTCTATAAAGCACATTAGTGGGACAATTGGGGAAAGCTGAATGTCAACGGGATCTTAGATACTATTATACCAATGTTAAATTTCTTGAGTTAGATAATGGTATTATGCTTATGAAGGAAAGTGTCCTTCCTGTCAGGTGATGTAAGGTCAAGTCTTTAGTGGTGAAGCAACATATTTGCCACTTACTTTAAATGGTTCAGAAAGCTCACATACACAGCCACACACCAAAATAGAAGACAGAGGAAAAGGCTGTACACAGTTCTATTCTTTAATGCTTCCTGTAGGTTTGAAATTTTTAAAAATAAAAAGTTGGAGAAAGTTATACAATTGAGAACTAGAAGAAAACTTTGGAGTGACCAATTGGTTCAAAGGAAAGCTGTACTGTGTCAAGTGGTCACATTTAGGAATCAAGGTTCTCGCTCCTCTTCAAGTGTCTTCAAGATAGGCTAGTCAGGCTGGTCGCCGTGGCTCATGCCTATAATGCCAGCACTTTGGGAGGCCAAGGTTGGAGGCTCACCTGAGGTTTGGAGTTTGAGACCAGCCTGGCCAACATGGCGAAACCATGTCGCTACTAAAATTGCAAAAGTTACTTGGGCATGGTGGCACATGCCTGTAATCCCGGCTACTCAGGAGGCTGAGGCAGGAGGATTGCTTAAACCCGGGAGGTGGAAGTTACAGCGAGCTGATATGGTGCCACTGCACTCCAGCCTGAGTGACAAGACAGAAACTCCATCTCAAAAACCCAAAAACAACAAAACAAAAAGTGAGCTACTCAGTAGATGGCCATGTGTCCTTTTCCCAGTAGCACCTGAAATGTGCTGGGATGGCCACTTTCCATCCTGACTGACCTTAATCATATTTGACATCATTCTAGGACAGCACGACAAGATTCCCAGCAGCCCAGGTGACCTTCCTGAAGACACCAGCAGTTGTACAGTGGCCTAGGAGAGCCCTAGGAAGCTCCAGACTCTCAGGGTAACATTACCAAGGTCACAAACACAGAACAGAACTTTATACCCTGTGCTTATAACCTTTCCAACTCTAAATTTTGTTTTTAGATCTTAGATTCTCTTACCACATGCACACCAAAGGCAGCTGTGTGAGAAGATGGGT
This sequence comes from Mandrillus leucophaeus, assembly GCF_000951045.1. Lineage (NCBI taxonomy): Eukaryota > Metazoa > Chordata > Mammalia > Primates > Cercopithecidae > Mandrillus > Mandrillus leucophaeus. Next base: position 744,944 of record NW_012105997.1, on the reverse strand, counting down.
ATGTGGGGTATGTTAATTTGTTTGATTGAAGCAACCATTTCACTATGATATATCAAGGCATGATGTTGTACACCTTGAGGATCTGCAATAAAAAATAAAAATTACAAATAAAACAGGATGGCAACCGATTGCACCTCTCTTGCTGACTGTGATTACAATGATAATAACTGTCTACAAAGTAAGACTGAAAAACTTAAGAATAAAGAGCAAATTAGAAATTAGCAGTGTCTGCAGTGAACAGGGAAAATGCAGAGTGGGGACATCTCATGTATTTGTGAACCTATTTCTTCAGAAATTTGCCAGTGAGGAAGAAAGTCACCCTATTAATTTGCCTAGATATAATTATATGCTTTTCCCAAACTTAGTTTAAAAATATCCTATGCTACCTCTTATATGTGTAATCTAAAAACAAAAAGCAGAAAAGTAAACTCAGAAACAGGGTGTAGACTAGAAGGATGCTGACCGGGCTTGTGCTTGGGGGGAAATCAGGAAATGTTGGCCGGGCACAGTGGCTCACACCTGTAATCCCAGCGCTTTGGGAGGGCGAGGTGGGCAGATCATGAGGTCAGGAGATCAAGATCATCCTGGCTAACAAGGTGAACCCCCATCTCTACTAAACATACAAAAATTAGCTGGGCGTGGTGGTGGGCACCTGTAATCCCAGCTACTTGGGAGGCTGAGGCAGGAGAATTGCTTGAACCCGGGAGACAGAGGTTGCAGTGAGCTGAAATCACGCCTCTGCACTCCGGCCTGGGCAACAGAGTGAGACTTGGTCTCAAAAAAAAAAAAAAAAAAAAACAAAAACAAAGAAAATAAATCAGGAAGTGTTGGTCAAAGGGTAAAGTGTTTATTTATAAAATGAATAAGTTCTGGAAATCTTATAAGCAACATGGGAAGGAACTCTAGATACTACTACTCTAGTGTTCATTCAAAATTTGCTGCGAGAGTGGATCCTAAACATTCTCACCAAAAAAGATAAAAGAAAAAAAACAATACAGTAACTAGATGAGGTGATGGCCATGTAAATTAACTTGATTGGTGTCATGACTTTGACAGTGTATGCATATATCAAACCATCGTGTTGTGCACTTTAAATGTATACAATTGTATTTGTCAAGCATACCTCAATAAAGCTGAAAAAATCAAGATACATGTAAAACATAAAATAAGTGTAAAAAAATAAAATAAATAAAATATCCTCACCACATATTCAGCATGGAGCTAAATAAAACCCAATAAACTAACATACATACAGGAAGAATAAACAAGTCAGACACTAAGACACTGTTTTTTTAAATCTTGGGGAAATACCGAGGCTGGAGAGCCAGGTTAAAATAACCAAGGCAATTTGATAAGTGGTTTCCTTTATGATTCCAAATTCACCCACTGCTTCCCACCAGGCTTGAACTCCCATATGAGCTCATACAAAGAGTGACAGGAGTGTGCACCCCACGAGTGGAGACCAGAGATCATGGCTGAGTGTCAGTCACCCTGCATTCCCACATGCCACCAAGCAAGCCTGGGCAGCCCAGAGCTCCTCCTGTGGGCAGCACAGCAGAGGCCCATGCCCTCAGAGTCTGCAGCGTGAGAGCTGGGACTGGGTCTAATTTACCTGTAGATCCCTCCGGTTCCACGCTTGGAACCTAGCAGCCTGGTCACAAAGAAAGCTTTGGATCCCTGTGTGTGGGTTCCCGGTGACCCTAGAAGAATATTCTCCTCTCTGCAGTTGCACAGTCTGGGCCTACCTCCTCTTCCATTTGCTCATCCTGCCTCTTTTTCCTCACTTTAGCTTTTATTCCGTGAGCTTTTCCCTCATCTAATTTTGCAACTGTCACCTTTGCAACACTTTCCCATGTATATTAGAGCCAAAACAGCTTCTAATTTCTCATGCATCCTGCAATGGCCCAAACCCTTAGTAACAACAATAACAACAAAAATCCCACCAAACAGTGACACTGGGTGGTGCAGCCATGTGGTAGTCCTGAAGCGGTTCGAGAAAAGAGTATTCCCTTCTGTTTAGAGGCAGGGGAAGAAAGAGGTGTGGCGTTTCTTTCAATACCTCAAGTCCAATCTCTTGTTCAGTTGGATTAGCCTGGATCAGCAAACATGAACGACGCGCCTAGCCGTCTGCATGTTGCTCAGTCGTGCCTGGTCTTACCCGGGGAAAACTGTACAATATTTGTGTTTAGGGGACTTAAATATTTTCCCGTCATGTGGCCCAACTGAAAAAGAAAGTGACTCTTCTGCTCTTCAAGCTGTTTTACATTCTGGTAACAGAATAAATGCAAACAAAACCACAATGCATATGCTTTGATTATACAAATACGGAAGGAGACCTAACAGTTCTTGAGTGCGTGAGCCCTCCCGAAATCCGTGGAAGAAACTTTTGTGTGAACATCCGCGTATTCAAATTCTCTCAGTTTTCTTAAACTTCTCCTTTAAGAGAGAATTACTCTACTCTCTCCATGTTCCTTAGACATTTCCCCCAATAATTTCATCCAATATTTTATTTCACGCTTATCCTTGAGGCTTCATCTGGAAAGACTGATTGACTAATGAGTGAAGCAGCTTAGGGTAAAACATCTCTATTAAATTCTCTTGGCTTTTTTAAGATAGGAAAAAAGAAGAAGAAACTTTTTCTTTCTCTAAATGCAAATCTTCCCTGTAACACTGTGCCTAATCTACTACAACTAATTAATCTACTGGAGCTGATGAAATGTTACCTCTGCATTTTTTGTTCCTTGTATACAATTATTGTAACAGTGGTGAATAAATCAATATTCCCAATCCAACTGTAAAAAACAATCAAGAAAAGCAGTGCTTCTCAGGGAAAAAAACACCAAATAATATTTATGAACTCTGTCTCAATTCACAACAGAACCAAACACCACTCAGGCATTTTCTGCAAGTGTAATAAGCAAACTCAGATACATGATGAAGGTGGCACATGCCAATAATTTCACCGTTTTACACTGCAGAGTAATTGAAGGATTTAATGAGAAACAAACCAATAAAAATAAATAGACCATGTTAGAGGAGGAGAAACTGATCTGAAATGGAAGTTGCTCCATTGTGAGTTTAGGGATTTTTGCATGGTTTGTCCAAGGGAAAAAACAGGACAACCAGCTCTTATCCACTTTCTCAAAGAAGAAAATCACACACAAGATTTTGTTTCTGCAGATAAAAGCCCTGGCCATGGGAACTCTTCGTTGTTAAGCGGGAATGTGGCCCCTCCAACTGCAGTCATGCTCCTCTCCTGAGATGCCCGACTGGGACAGGGTCACCCTGTGCTCTCAGCCAGGGAGCTGCTGATCCCACCAGTGGATTCCAGACCAAGGCGAGCCTGACCTGGAGCTGCTGATCCCACTTCAACACTTGTTAGGAAGCACAGTCCGGTTGGCAGCCCCCAGTCAGCTCTTGGCTGCAGGGGAATCAAGAGCCTGCAGAGACAAAGAACCTGGAACATGGAAGCCCCCTTCGAAGAATAAGTCTGTGGCCCATAAATGCTGAGAGCAAACACAGATGGAGCCTTAATCTGTGCCTGTCTCTACACCGACAGATTCAGAGATGAACAAGTCACAGTCCCTACCGAAGAACTCACGGTCAAGTTCAAGGGTAGAAGAACATATCCGAAGGGTATCTTATGGGGCCAGTGAAGGCAGTCATCTAACTGTGAGACAGAAGGGCTTAGAAATGCTTCTGGGAGAAGAAAATACCAGGGCAGAGCAGAGTACATGCCAGGCAAGCAGGCTTAGCTGGGGAGGGGGTGCAGGAGGGCATGGTGAGTGGGCATTGCTGGCAAGGCGCTCCAAGTGTGCAAAGACACAGAAGTTTGAGCGGCCTCTGCAGGACAGAGGCACGATAAAATGAGAGAACGGGAGCCAGGACCAGGTTGGGAGGGGCTCTCACCTAGATCATCTCAGAGGAGCCTGGAGGCCATGGAAGGAGGAGATGCCTGGAAGGTAAATCTTCCATTTGCATGTAGGCATGGGAGGGAGGAGCCCTGTGGCTACAGGGCTGGTCTGTTCCTGTCTTTGCATACATGTGTGGGGGCGGGGCAGCCTGCTCCAGCCCCTCTGGATCCAGCGAAGCTCGCTCCACTGAGTGAAGCTGATTCGTTGGCCACTGTGCCCAGGGTGGTGGGTTTAACCTGCCCAGGGATGTGTCTTGGTCATCTATCTGCATCATTATGTTTGGAAAAAATTCAAATCTTGACTATTTGCTTTAAACTCAGATTAGGAGAATCTGGCTTAACAGTGGTTTCTGTAAGAGATCCTATTTTTAGCTCCTCTGTTTTGATGCCCTCCCCCACATGCACAATTGAAAACACTCGATTGTAATAAGTAATTGTCCGGTGGCAGCTCTGGGGGCAAGGGAGACGGAGGGGGTCAAAGCAGGTGAGCCGAGGGGTCTCCCCAGATGTGTAAGGGCCCCGGCAGGGAGCAGGCCGCCGACCCTTTGATCACATCTTTTGAAGAGCTCTTGAACAATATTGACGGGCTGAAGCATTTTATTTCTAAACCAAGTTCAAGGGTGCTGGTGTTGCGCCTGGGATGCAATAAGCGGGACAGCTCGACATCTGTGCAGCATGGCTGGGCGGAGAGGGTGCAGCCTCCCCACCGGGAAGCTCTAGGATCTGGGTGGAGGAGCTGGCCCCTGGGAGGCATCCCTGACCACCTGTGCCAATCCTGATCTCTCTTCCTTATCCTTCAGGGGATACAAAGAGGGAGTCCACTTGTATTGAACCTACCCTGATCAACCCAGAAAAAGACTCTAGAAGACCAACCCCTTCTCTCCACTCCCTCACCAGGAACCAGGAACCACATTTCTGCACTTGAAGCTCCAGTCCTGGGACCCAGCAGGGCATTTACAATTGAAGCGGATGAATTTAAGCATTTCTACAAGCTCCTTCAGAAGCAGGAGGAGGCACAGGAGAAAGGAAAGAAGGAGACAAGAGGAAGGAAAGAAGGAGGGAAAGGAGGAAAAAAAGAAGGAGGGAAGGAGAGAGGAAGCACAGAGGGGAGGGAGGGAAAGAAAAAAAAGGAAGGGAAAGAAAAATGGAAGGAAAGAAGAGGAAGGGAGAGAGAGGAGGAGAGAGGGAGGGTGGGAGGAAGAAGGAAGGAAGGAAGGAGAGGGAGAGGGAGGGAAAAGAAAAGAAAGAGAGAGAGAAAGAAAGA
>NW_012105997.1:729204-739517 GCF_000951045.1 Mandrillus leucophaeus | reverse complement strand
AGGTCTCTCCTTGGGCTACAGAGAACAGCTTTGACCCCCCAAAGAGACAGGAGTGGGTGATCCAATGGGCCCAGAAGACCAGCCCAACAAAGTTGGGTTTCAGGACCTGGGGTGAACACCCATACCTTCACAATCCCAGAGGGACCGTAATGAAACACTACTCAGGGAAACACTAATAGGTCTTTTAATTTTAGTCATAAAGACTATTATAAAGTAATAGCTCCAATGTATTTATTTTACCTATAAAATAGGAAACAAAAACTATGCTTCTGAGGCCTTAATGTGGGAAGTGACTTTCTGAGGTCACACAGCTAAGGAATGATAAGACTCCCTGTCTTCTCCCACCACATTTTTCCAATTTAACCACGGCTGGCACCCTACCCCGCTGTTACCTTGGAGGACAGAATCTCTTCTGCCTCAGTCAAGTCCTCAGCTAAGTGTGCCAAGTGGAAGGTAGCCACATGGCCTGGTGACAAGAGCCAAGCTTGCCTCAGCCTCCCACCCTCCTCCTGTCGGATCTGAGATATTGCTGCTACCCTCCTGGGCCTCAGTGTTCCCATCTGGAAAATGGGAAGGCTGATAAGAAAGACGGAGACCCATAGACGGCTGAAGGACTGTGGGATGCTGAGAGTTGTCTTGGAACCTGGGAATGACGGAAAAGTCAGGATGCTCTGACCTGCTGCAGGCCATCCTGGAGGCCAGAAGAGCCCCTATCCACCACCTCTGGCTTCCTCTGTGGGCTCCAGTGCCTTCAGGAAAGGCGAGCCATGCACAGCAGGGTCAGTTTCTCTGTTGTCCCCAGGATGGCCCCTCCCCAGAGCAAAGCACATTTATAATGGGCCTCCTGCAGGACACAGGCTGGAGGCCCAGGGCCCAGGCAGACAGTGTGGGGAGGAGCAGAGAGCCTTCTCTCTGGACACACTACTTACTGGTTCAAGCTGCTCTCAGCCAGCCAGCCTGGGGACCCAGCCCAGGAACCCCAGCCTCTTCCAATTCATGGCAGGGGCACGGCATTGAACTGGAAGCTCTGGCATGCTGGGGATGTTGGTGCTTTCATGGTGGTGCATGGGGACATTCCGACAACATCCCTGCGGCGCCAGGGCTGACATGGCACTCTGCAGAGAAGGAAACTGGCTCGGAGAGATGAAGCTGTTTACAGAACTACTTCCTGGGAGAGCTAAATTCAAGTCCAACAATGGGTGACTACAAAGCCCGTGACCCCGCGTTCTTCAACAGTGCAGGGCCACCAAGTCGGCACAGGCCTTCTAGGAAAGCCCATTAGATACCACCCGTGCTCGCAAAGACATCAGGCACACGCAGCTCAAGGATCGCATTGAGGTGTGGAATTAGTGTCAAGAGTTGCAGCGGCCGTTGGACGGCCCAAGCTGCGAGCAATTGGAGGGGCTTCACGGGGGAGGCACTGTTTCCGGGCACCCCCACCTGGACGCTGTCTCAGCCGCATGCCCCTTCCCCATCCTCCTGTGTCTGCTGTAAGTGAGTAGAGAAGGCTGGGGTGCCATGGGTGGCTGATTAAATAGGTCTCTTCCTCCAGATTCGGCTCCCAGGATAGTTCCTGGGCCAGAGCTCCATGTCTGACTTGAATCTCAACATTTCACCCCTCCATGCTAGAGTGGGTCGGGGCAAGACCAGAAGCTTCCCGACCTTGGCCTCTACGGTGAGTGATGGAGAGGCTGCCAGCAAGTCCCAGCCTTGGGCGGATAAGCCTGCAGAGAGGAAGGTCATCTCTCTGCTCCTCTCAGGTTCCACGCTGGAATCTGGCAGCAGCTCAGCGTCCCCCATGGGGTCACTACTCTCCCAACCTTGAACCTTAAAAAGCCAAGGAGGAGGTGGCCACACCTCAGCTGCCTGGAAGTTGGAGCTCTCGTGACAGAAGCCAGGATCAGGGCCTGCAAAGGAACTTAGGGACTCAGGGAGGGCAAAGGGCATCCCCATCTTTAGGGGCTTGGGGAGGGCAAAGTTACCCCCATCGTTAGGACTCAGGGAAGGCCAAGGGCACCCCTATCTTTAGGGACTCCGGGAGGGCAAAAGTTACCCCCATCCTTAGGGACTCAGGGAGGACAAAGGGTATCCCCATCCTTAGGGACTCAGGGAGGGCAAAGGGCACCCCTATCTTTAGGGACTCTGGGAGGGCAAAGGGCACCCCCTTTCTCAGGGACTCAGAGAGGGCAAAGGATATCCCCATTCTTAGGACCAGTTCTTGAGCCATGAAACCACAGCAACCAAACAGCCCAACATTGCCCAGGAGCCCTTATCCAAGGAACTGCATATAGGGCAGCTATGGGAGGGTTACTGTCTGCCTCCCCGAAGCCTGGGAACAGGTAAGGAGGGGACGCTGAATATGTGAGTGTGTCCAGGGGCAGGCAGTGGATCTGGAAGTGGAGCTGGAAGTGATGTAGGAAGGGAAGGGCCACAGAAGCAGATGCCTTTCCCAAGCGTGTCCTGCTCAGCAGAAGGCTGGTCAGCCATGCAGAAGGTCTGTGGCCCCACCAGAGATGCTGAGTTGGCCCTGCCTACAGAGCTACAGAGCAGGGCTCTGGGTGGTGAGGGGCCGGCATTTTCTGTGTGTGGGTAGGTCAGGCCAGGCCTCTTCTCCAGCCCTGATGTTCTCTTGGAATCCGGCACACTGTCATCTCTGAGCTGCTCTTCTTTCTGTTGTTGCAATTCCATGGTGTCAGGTATAGGTCAAGGAAGTCACTATGGGAAAGCTGGCTTCTTCTTAAAAGACAGAGAATAGCTGGCCTCTTCTCCAGGCTTGTTAGTGCAACAACACAAGCGCCGAGCAGGGCTAACCCACACGAGTTAGCATCCAGCACTGACCTTTGTCCTTGTTGTGCTGTCAAATGAGTCCATAGAGATAGGAACGTTAATGAACTTGAGCAGACACGTGTCAAAATCCCTCCAGAAAAAACAAAGTCATTACCCCATACCAGTGTGTACTTGCACAGACATCGGTGCCATTGTACAAGATTAATCGGGGGTAAATTTTATAGGTAGGTAAATTTTTATTATTATAGTTTAAAAGTTCTACTCTTCTCCATTGGGCCAGAATTGAATTTCCATTTAATTATATACTCACCATTGTTCTTATCATGTGCCTCAAAACCAGCCGATAATATGTCACATTTGCCAGTGTGACTCACAGAAAAGAACCGGCCAGGCCAACACCTGGCGTGATTGGTCTTTTAATGAAATGGGTTATAGCTCTCTCACGTGCTGGGCCTCAATAATAGAATTTAAGTGAAAGTAATTTCCAAGTGCAATCATAGTTTACATATTAGTTATTGTAGAAAGAAAAAAAACGAGGGACTCCAGTAGGTTAAATGCAATTAACATCGAGGCCCTTGTGTGAGCCTCCTGGGAAGGGATCAGCTAGGCCAGTTATTTCTCCGGTTTTGATGGAAAGAAGGAAACATTTTCCTGGATGCCTCAGCTGCAAGTGCTAAAGCTTTGTGAAAATGCAAGACATCAACACAGCCTGAGGACAGGGTAAACACAAAGTGAGCATTTGTTTTTCAGCTGCTTCTCAGAAGCCTGGTTTCAGGCATTAAACATTACATGTGAAGAGCCAAGTATACAGGACCAATGGAGAACTAACAAGGGCAGAAGTGTGTCTGAGTAAGGAACCCACGGGTAAGTGGAGGGCTGGAGGAGGGGAGGTCAGGGGCCTGGGTGGGCAACGGGGACCCCACAGAGATGGCAGAACCCAGCTCAGCATGGAAGGGTATGTGTGACGGAGCCAGTAGCAGTGACAGGCACAAGCACACAGACATATCCCTAAACACATGCACACAAACATACTTGCACACATACGCCAATGCACACGTACTGTCTATTAGCAGACCACTGGCATTCTTTTAGGTCCTGGTGGTGCTGTAGGGGTGGAAGTCTGACTGCAAGAGCACAAGGAGGGAAGAGAAGAGGAAGAATGAAAGTGAGGAAGTTGGCTGGTAAAAAGAAATAAAACAGTGGTCACTAGAGAAGAAAGCAGGATACAAAGAAGGTTATATGGAGACTGGGAGAGACTTAATGAGGTTCCTACATCAGGAGGGCTGGACAGAGGCCATGGACAAGTATCTGTGACTCTGGGCCCTGGGAAGGAATGATCAAGGCTAAGAGACCATCCAAGATCCAGCAGGAGCAAGGATAGCATGGAATCAAGGCAGGACAAATGGGATGATATGGGCAGGCTTTGTGTCCCCATCCAAATCTCGTCTTGAATTGTAATCCTGGGGTGTTGAGGGAAAGGCCTGGTGGGAGGTGATTGGATCATGGGGGTAGTTTCTCCCATGCTGTTCTCATGACAGTGAGTTCTCACAAGATCTGATGATTTTATAAGGCACTGTTCACTGCTCTCTTGCACTTTCTCTCTCTCACCTGCTGTCATGTAAGACGTGCCTGCTTCCCCTCCCACCATGATTGTAAGTTTTCTGAGGCCTCCCCAGCCATGCCGAACTATGAGTCAATTAAACCTCTTTCCTTTGTGAATTCCCCAGTCTCAGATATGCCTTTATATCATGTGAGAATTGACTAACACACGGGGAGAGAAGGCAGAGTAAGTGCCAGACCCCTGTTCAGTGACTGGAGATAGCACTGATGTGAGAAGATGGGGACCTCTAAAAGAAAAAGTGGGGAAGTTACAGGGGAAGAGGGCAAAGGCCTCAGATGGCCAAAGCACCCATTTGTTCAAGTTGTTCCCGTTTCACAGATGAAAAGTTACATACAGATGAAACCTGAGTGATGTTCTAAGGTCACAGAGTAGGAATCTACACTCACATACCTCTAAAGAGTTTGCAGATTAAAAAAAAAAATAAAAAAAAAAAACCCTGAGTATACGTCACCATAGATAGATCCTTTTTGTTCCTGACTTCACAGGTTGAATTCTCATGGAGAACCCCCAATGCCCCCGCCCACCTCCACCCTGCCTGCAGGACCCTGGTCATCACCCTGGACGGGGACAGCTGCTCTCTCTCTGTGTTCTGACTTTCCCCCCTCCATCTTGGTTTTGGCAGGATGTGTGGCCACCAGAAGCTCAGTGCTATCCTCCTTCCAACTCTACCAATAGAAGAGAGGTCTCTCACACCAAGGCTATCCGAACAGCCTCAGGGAAGTTCTCAGTTTGGGCCACATATCTATTCATTCGTTCAATCAGTAAGTCAAACCAGCCATTTATTAGAACAAATATTGACTGATCATCCCCAACATGCCAGACACATTCCAGGTATGAGGGACATGGAGTGAGCAAACAGATCTTACTCTGAAGGAGCTTACATAAAGTGAGAAGAGATAAGCAGACAAAAAGCATGCAAACACACAACAACAACAACAACAACAAAAACCCAGCACCCGCATCTGCAGATCCACAGACCAATTCCAGGGGTCTTGGAAGGATGTGGTAGTTCCTGTCCTCAAAGCAAAAGGCCAGACAGTGGTGTCAGGTCGAGGGAAGGAGGAGAGAGGTATGAGAAGACCCCAATCCAAAAAAACAAGAATTGATTTTATAACTAACAGAATGAAGGGCTGCTAGGCAGACAATATAAAAATGCAGAATTGGGCCGGGCACAGTGGTTCACACCTGTCATCTCCGCACTTTGGGAGGCCAAGGCAGAAGAATCACTTGAGCGAAGGAGTTTGAGGCCAGCCTGGGCAACACAGTGAGACCCTGTCTCTACAAAAACTACAAAAAATATCCAGGCATGGTGGCATGCACCTGTCATCCCAGCTACTTGGGATGCTGAGGTAGAAGGGTCACCTGAGCCCGGGTCACTGAGCGGCAGTGACCTATGATCATGTCACTGCACTCCACAGAGTGAGACCCTGCCTCAAAAAAAGTGCAGAATTATGTAGATTTTTGGTTTAATAGTTTTTATTATTGAAACATAAATACATAAGAGATGAAGGCTTTGTTCTTGGGAAGTGTACTGTTCCAAGTCTTCTTTTAGCCCAAAGACTTAGAAGCAGCTCTCCAAGAAGAGCCTGACCTGCAGGACTGCCCCCCATTTCTGCCCCCCTGGAGCCTGTCCAGGCGTTTGCACAGATCTCCCCAATAGACTCAAACTCTAGAGGATGACGAGCTCTCTCCATTCACCCTGTAGCCCAAGTGCCTGGCACATTAACAGGCACATAGAATACCCTCAGTATTCATGCAATCAAATGTTTATTCTAATTCCTTGTAATTTACAATCACCAGCTACATTACACCATCATAAATTAAGGCTTATATATATGGAAAAGTCTTGATAGCGTTCAGTGGCTTCTAAGTTTCTATTCAGGTAATAATCTTTCTTTTTAGCACAGATAACAAGACTTCAATTTTAAAGTGTGTCTAATTCTTAGAGACACGATGTGTTTTGAGTTATCATCACAGAAAGACATGCCCTGCACAGGAACCGGAAAGGCCCTCTGTTGACCTGGCAGGACAGACACTGAGCCACCTGACTGTGTCCTTGCCACATATCACTTGACAGATTGCCAAGTGCTCTCGTTGCAGTTCAGCCTACTGTGCATGCCCCTGACATTTGTCATCTTGAGCCACAATTGTATTTGTTAAGCTTTTGTGGTCAATGTTGTGCCCCACTGTGGAGCAGCATCTCAACCAGAATTAGCCTGAAGTGTTCTGAAGTAACCGGAGAGGTGACCCAATGAACTGTCCCTGCCTGAGGTCTTGGAAATAGGAAGTTGAAGTTAGACAAGCAATGTAGGTCATCACTGCTGAGATAGCTCAAATCTGTTCTCTCGAGCCTACTGCGATGTCTTATATATTTGTACAGAATAGTTCCTCTCATTCTGTTGTATTTCTAAATATCAGATATCAGCCAGTTCTAAGGCAAAGCAATGAAGTCCACTGCAGCAGGGGGTGAGGCACGGTCACTACACAGAAAGAGAGAAGTAGACAATGGATCACAACCAAAAGAGGATGAAATACAAAAAGGAGGAAAAGAAAAGAAAAAAACACGTATCTAGTTGCTAACATATGCAGGCGTTCCTTTAATGAGATTGGAGGTGTTGAACTCAGGTCCCTGTATAGTGTGTTTGGATGATGATCACAGCAGCAAGCTGGAACATCTAACAGAATTTTAGATCAGCAAAAGGAGCTTGACATAGAAGATAGGCATTGGCCATCAAATGACAGCACGCTGTTATTGACAGACAACAGGCCTATTTCCACGTTGCATTTTGAAGACTCCCATATCTGGTGGAGTTCAGTGACTCACACCTGTAATCCGAGTACTTTCGGAGGCTGAGGCGTGAGGATGATTTGAGTCCAGGAGTTTGAGTCTGCAGTGAGCTAGAATCGAGACTCCGTCTCTAATTAAAACAAAAACAAAAGCAAAAACAAAGAAAGCTCCGTTTCCAAGTGTAATTTTAATGTGGTGCTCCAGATTCTTTAGTTTCAAGGTTCTCAACCTCCATCCTGACTTTGGGTCAAACAGTATTAGTTTGTTAACAAAACCTTACTTAATTTCCTTTCTAAAAAGAAGACTCCCCTAACAACAGAGGCTGGTGCTTGGCTGCTGATTGTCCCATGGGCAGGAGTGCCTTTGCCTCTTTTTTGGGCTCTTCTTGTCCCTTACTGGGGACCCTCCCAGCTGACTTGCCCTGGCATGTCACACTGGCCTACTCAGGGATGCTTGGGGACAATGCCAAGGGGGCTAGAGCCAATAGTGATAGTGCTGACTAAACAGTCAATGGGCCTTCTTGATCAAGAGTGATCATCCTGGGACTGGAGGGCGGCATTCAAGCCCAGCCCCTTGGTTGCGACAGTTGAGAGCAAGCAGGACACTAAAAGAGGGACTGCACTCTGGGGTGGATAAATCCCTTTCAGGCTCCAAGGCTAGTCTTCTGAGGTCTTGAGGAGAATTCGATGATTTGCAATAAGGCTGAATGCCCACGCCTCCTTCCTGCCATGTCTGCTTAGACCTCAGGCTCCATCTCATCACCAGCCTTCCCTCATTCTATCTGAAGTTTGTGCTCAAGGAAACCAATGGAGTGGCAGACACCTGAGCCTGACCCATGCTGTCCGCACCAACTCTCTTCAACAAGACAAGTGCACAGGCAGCTCCCAGACACTCCTCTCCTTCATTCCAGAATGTTCCAGCCTACAAGCTCACTCTAGGGTCCTCATCACCCTCACGAAGGCACTGTCTTTGGGCTCATTTTCTCCAGTCATAGGTCACCTTTGTGAATGGCCCACAGTATCCCACGGCTAACTTGGCTGATAGCTATATTACATATAGACAATTGATATTAAAAGCATAATTTTCAAATCCAATAGCCCTTCAAGGTGCTGTTCACCTGTCAGCTGATCTGATTTCAGCTTATTTCTAGATATCACCATTTACATTTATTTGAACGTATTTATTTTTATTTATTTAAATATCAGGATCTGTAGGCTCATTCATTCTATGATATTTTGCAAGGCCACCATGTTGTCAGTGTTGTAAACAAATGCCAAGTATTTCCTAGTTGGCTCCACAGAGTGCAAATCTCCTCACATGACTCTGGACTTAATCATTTCTCATGGTTCACATTGACTGTTGTAGGCGTAATTAATATAATTAATTTCACTCACATAATGTCTCTGTGTTTTTTCTTCTTGGACCTGCAACTTCACAATTATTGAATAATTTAAGGCATAAAATTATGTACAAACGTAATTATTTAATTAAAAGATGACAAAGATGTGTAACTTTAAAAAGAACTTTAGCTAGTTTCTAAATTTCTATCTATCAAGAGGTATTCTGAATCTTCTTATCAAACTCTCACAGTTCAGGTTGTGTAGTATTTCTGAGATTTGCACTATTCTACAAATGAGGTTATTATCCCAAGACGATTCTAGAAAATCAAAGCCATGTTCCCTGAATGATAAAGGGCCCCGGCCCAAGTGCTACCAACATGGTAGGAGACAAGTTATGTTCAGCGTCTCGAGAATGCACCCAGCTATCAATCACCCAACACAGGAGACCTGACAGCATGCTGCGGGAGGCACCTGAAGCCATTCATTGACTGCCAATGACACGTCCGCTCTGCATATTGCATTTCTGCTAATCGACTGAACCTCTGTGGCATTTTAAACAACATGGTTTGATCTCAGAGGAGATGTGTAAAGGGAAGGCATGAAGCAGAGAGCTGAAGGGCTGACATCACCAAACATGCAGTCCTGAGCTGCCCGCCTCCTGAGGACAGAAGCAGAGGCCCTCGTCCTCCCTGTCCTCCCTGTCTTGTATGGACACCCTCCCCCATGCAGAATACAAACTGGAGGAAACAAAACTTACTGATCCCCAGTGAACACATAAGCGTTCTGAAGAAGGGGAAAGACTCCCACCCTTCTTTCTGGTCCATTAAACTGGGTCAATTTATCGTCTGTGGCTGCCCAAGATTACAGACACCAGACAAATGACCTAGGAAAGTGGAACGCCGGGAAATAGAGACAGAGCATGAGGCTTCAGTCAGGGGCGACACACCAAGCACACAGGACAAAGCAGTGAGACCTGTCACTTGGCTTGAAAGTGACAGGTCTGCTTTGAAACTGCTCCCAGAGCGATGAGGACTTCCCTTTCTTCACACCCACATGTCAGGTGTCAGGCAGGAAATAGGCTGGGCCTGAGAGTCTGGACACGAACCCAGCAAAGCTGTGTTTCTCCCAATCACCTGAAGTAAAGATAACGCTCCCCTCTGAGTCCAGCTATCTCCCAGGAGAACCCTAATCCTCAGGTCATGACTGTGAGCCAAGAAGCCGGGTCGATGCTCTGCCCTCTTGAGAGGACTCTGCATTCCAGAACTGAGCTCAGGTCTCCCAAGCCTGAACCCTAGCTCAAAATGGACAGTAGCAATTTTTTATTTTTGGGATTCACTGTGGTATACCTCCCATTTAGCTAGTCAGACAAATTCTTCCAAAATAAACACACAGTGTCCTGATGATATATTTTTGACTTGTTGCCACTCATAATTGCAAACCAACAACACTGAAAATATGGCATAAATAAAGAGATCATGTAAAAAGAACTGAGGCCGGGTGCAGTGGCTCACACCTGTAATCCTAGCACTTTGGGAGGCCAAGGCAGGCAGATCATGAGGTCAGGAGATTGAGACCGTCCTGGCTAACATGGTTAAACCCCATCTCTACTAAAAATACAAAAAAGTAGTGGGGCATGGTGGCACATGCCTGTAGTCCCAGCTACTTGGGAGGCTGAGGCAGGAGAACCGCTTGAACCTGGGAGGTGGAGGTTGCAGTGAGCCAAGATGGCGCCACTGCATTCCAGCCTGGGCGAGAGTAAGACTTCATCTGAAGAAAA
>NW_012105997.1:712240-728724 GCF_000951045.1 Mandrillus leucophaeus | reverse complement strand
TATTTCTCTCAAGAATGAAAATGAACCTAGGGAGAACTAGGCAATTATGCAGATATTAGAGATCCCCCCCAAAACCTTAAAATTCTGGATAGATTCTTCAGTCAGTATCTGACCTGCCACCCAATTAACATTCAACAAGCCTGCCAGACACCAAGCAATGAGCTCCTGGTCAGCCTTGCTGCATCCTGCCCTTAAATATGATTAGACAACCCAGAACTGCCAGAAAGATCATTCTATCATTCAGCATAACAAACACAATCACCACAGGAAATCCTGCAGTACAATACAAAGATGAAGGACCAGATAAACAGAAACCATGATTCCAGAAAAAGCATAAATATTTCCTGTAAAATAAAGTCAGGTATAGGTATTAATCAATATTCTCAGAGAGATAGCTTGCATCTACAAAGCAAGGACAGGGTAGGAAGGGAAAGGGACAATAAAAAAGACATTTCTAGAACATTTAAACCATATTTAATAAATAAAAAATAAATTTATTGGAATGTAAAGGTAAATATTTTTTCCAAGAAAAAAAAATGACAGAGAAAGGAAATAAGGCCAAAATACAAGAATAATATAGAATTAGGCTTCCTTCTAACAAGAGTTTCAGGAAAGAAGAACATAGAAAACTGAGGAAAGGAAAGAAATAATGGAAGGAATTCTCCAAAACTAAAGACGCATCTTAAGATAGAAAGTGTGTCAACCACAACTATTGTCATCAAATACAAAAATCATCATCATGAAATCAGAACAACAATAATGAAGAAAAGATATTAATGGCTATAAAAGGGAAAACATTTAGGTTGCCTACAAAGGAAAAAAATCAGATTGACATCAAACTTTTTTTTTACTTTTATTTTATGTTGAGGGGTATATGTGCAGGTTTGTTATATAGGTAAACTGCGTGTCATGGGGGTTTGGTGTACAGAATATTTCATCACCCAGGTAATAAGTATAGTATCCAATACGTATTTTTATGATCCTTTCCCTCCTCCCACCCTCCATCCTCAAGGAGGCCCCAATGTCTGCTGTTCCCCTCTACGCGTCCATGCGTTCTCATCATTTAGCTTCCTCTTGTAAGTGAGAACATGTGATATTTGGTTTTCTATTCCTGCATTAGTTTGCTCCAGCTCCATCCATGTTGCTGCAAAGGATATTATCTCATTCTTTTTTATGGCTGCATAGTATTTCATAGTGTATATGTACCACATGTTCTTTATCCAATCTATCAGAAATGGACATTGAGGTTGATTCCATGTCTTTGCCGTTGTGAATAGTCCTGCAATGTGTCTTTATGGTAGAACTATTTATAATCCTTTGGGTATATACCCAATAATGGAATGGCTGGGTCGAATGTTAATTCTGTTTTAAGTTATTTGAGGAATCACAACACTGCTTTCCACAATGGCTGAACTAATTTACACTCCCACCAACAGTGTATAAGCATTCTCTTTTCTCAGCAGCCTCACCAGCATCTGTTATTTTTTGACTTTTTAATAATGGCCATTCTGACTGGTGTGAGATGATATCTCATTGTGGTTTTGATTTTCATTTCTCTAATGATCAGTGATGTTGAGCATGTTTTCATACACTTGTTACCCACATGAATTTCTTCTTTTGAAAAGTGTTCATACCCTTTGCCCACTTTTTAATGAGATTGTTTGTTTTTTGCTTATAAATTTGCTTAAGTTCCTTAACGATTCTGGATATTAGATCTTTGTTAGATGCATAGTTTGCAAAAAATTTCTCCTGTTCTGTAGGTTGTCTGTTTACTTTGTTGACAGTTCATTTTGCTGTGCAGAAACTCTTTAGTTTAATGAGGCCTCATTTATCACTTTCTGTTTTTGTTGCAATTGCTTTTGGCATCTTTGTCGTAATATCTTTGCTAGTTTCTATGTGTAGGAATGGTATTTCCTAGGTTATCTTCCAGGGTTTTCATAGTTTTAGGTTTTACATTTATGTCTTTAATTCATCTTGAGTTTGTTTTTGTATATGTTATGAAGAAGGGGTCCAGTTTCAATCTTCTGCTTATGGTTAGCCAGCTACCCCAGCACCATTTACTGAATAGGGAGTCCTTTCTCCATTGCTTGTTTTTGTCAGCTTTGTCGAAGATCAGATGGTTGTAGGTGTGTGGCATTATTTCTGGGCTCTCTATTCTATTCAATGGTGATATATGTCTGTTTTTGTACCAGTACTATGCTGACTGTTTTGGTTACTGTAGCCTTGTAGTATAGTTTAAAGTCAGGTAATGTGATGCCTCCAGCTTTGTTCTTTTTGCTTAGGATTGCCTTGGCTATTTGGGCTATTTTTTTGGGTCCATATGAATTTTGAAATAGCTTTTTCTAATTCTGTGAAGAATGTCATTGGTAGTTTGATGGTAATGGCATTGAATCTATAAATTGCTTTGGACAGTATGGCCATTTTACTAATATTGATTCTTCTATCTATGAGCATGAGGCATTTTTCAATTTGTGTCATCTCTGATGTCTTTGATCAGGCACAAGATTTTCAAAGCTATGTTGCTTGTTAGAAGCCAATGGAACAATACTGTCAAAAGTTTTTTGTTTGTTTGTTTGCTTGCTTGCTTTTAAACAGAGTCACCCTCTGTTGCCAAAGCTGGAGTGATCTCACTGCAACCTCTGCCTCCCAGGCTCAAGTAGTTCTCATGTATCAGCCTCCTGAGTAGCTGGGATTACAGGCATGTGCCACCATGCCCAGCTAATTTTTGTATTTTTAGAAGAGACAAGGTTTCGCCATGTTGGCCAGGTTGGGTCTTGAACTCCTAGCCTCAAGTGATTCACCCTCCTCGGCCTCCCAAAGTGCTGGGATTACAGGCATGAACCACCTTGTCCAGCTACCTTCAAAGTTTTGTTGTATTTTAAACCTTCAATTCTATACCCAGTCAAACTATCAGTCAACAGGAAGGCAGAATAAGAACGTCTTGAGGCGTGCAAGAATATAGAAATCCTGGCTCCCGAGTCAATTTTTAAGGATTTGTTCAGTTATGTAATAAGGAAATAAACTACAAAAAGGAGAGACCCTGAGACCAGAAATCATTAGATTAAATCCAGGAGAGAATAAAGCAAAATTCAAAAATGACAGCTGCATAATAGGTCTAAAGATCAAACAGTGCAGGTTAGAAAGAGGGCTTTAGGAGGTCTCCATGAAAAAACAAAATCTATAGGCAAGATGATGTAATCGAGACCTTGGATAAAAGTTGAGAATTTATGCAGGGTAAAAGAGGAGAATCAATTTTAACTTAGTGTCAGCAACATTTTACACAGCTGGTCAGGGCCAATTCAGAAAAGAAAATGCAATTATAGCAGAGCACTTATTTCTGCAGTGAACATTATTTCCAAAATCATAGCAATGTAAATGGTATTCATTGGTTTTGAAACCTTGAAACAAACTTTTAGACAACATTCACTAAAGACTAACTGAATACATATAAGAATATAAAAGCTAGAACCTTGATAATATAAAAGAAAAGGACAGTTGACAAAATTGAGAAGTAGGAGAAAAGAGAGGTGGATGAGTGGATGAAAGGGTTGAGGGAAGGTTAAGTGGGTACTCAGTAAGTAGGACTTTCAATGGGAAAAATAGTTAATCATGTTATTTGAATTTTCAAAAATCACCAGTTGAGGAACTTAAAATTGTGAATTAACCAACTTGGAAGAAAGAGATGTCAGAAAAAATTTAGCTAAATCTTCTTCTTCCATAGCTATCATTTTAAAACCAGCATTTAAAACTGGAAAATCCCGAAATAAAAATAGATGTGTGCAGTTCATACCTATGAACCAAAAACAAAATTTACAAAAAATTAAGAATGAGTCCCCATGGACTGTAGAACTAGGGACAAGAGGGAAGGAAAGCAGCGGGAGAAGTTCTTTTCATTATGAAACTATCCAGATTGTGATTTTTTTAGTCCCTGTCACATTAGTAATATCCTTTTCCAAAAAGAGTTTAGAAATTATCTTTTGTAAAAGAAATATTGTAATTTATAAAAGGAAATAAACTACAGTCTAAAAGGTCTGATTTTAATGCCATATCCAAACCTGAACTTCGAATAACTAGCTCCATAATTTCTGCTCCCATCAAAGTCTGTATGGTCTTTGTTTCCTATTTTCCTTTAAAAGAGAAGGGTGACTGATAGCCGTGCTCCTGAACTGAGCCAACTACCAGGAGATAAAGAATGAATAGGCCACGCCCAATTCAGACCAAGTGAATCAAACTTCCCAGGGGACTCCTTATTTTTAACCATTGTCCCCAGGGATTCCCACAGACACACAACATGGTCATGACCACTCTGACCAAGCTAGGTATGGATGGATCCTCCACATGGGGATGGAAGGATGGGGGCTCCTGCATGGTGCACCCTACCATTCCTCAGCCTCTGTGATGGAAGGAGGGCATGGCTTTGGCCCAGAAATGCCACACATCACTCATGTCAGCCTCTACCAGAAAGGCCTTGGCCACCTCCAACTGCAAGGGAAGTAGGAAAATGGAAGTGAAATGAAACGTGAGGCCAGGAAGAAGGGAAGGCCGACTTTAGTGACTGACTAGCCACCTGTGCACAGAACCAAAGCACAGGTCACAGAAGAATCCTCTCCCAGCTAACTAAGATGACTCTCAGTGTTAACTCGTGAGGCCAGAGCCCACTGTCCCCAGGGAGAAAGGCCTGTCTGGCCCCAGATATATACCCCATGCCCCATATAAGGGGAACCCAGTGAACACAGTGAGGGGCTAGACTTTACTTTTTATGTCACGAGCTGGTGTTCAGACTGCCATGTCCCTGTCTGGGTGGCTACTTACTCTTTACTTCATTCCTACGTTGCCCTCAGTCAAAGTGTTGATGTCTACATTCAGCCAAGTGTGGTCATCTGCGAACACGGCCCCAGCTACACTGATTCCTTTAAACTCAGCCCTAAAGCCCTGAATCACCAGAAGGCCCCCAGTGAAGAGGGTGCAGGACTTTTCCAAAGGAGACAACTTCAAGATGCTCTCTCCACCCCAGCGCAGCAGACAGAGACCCTGGGGGTATTCAACGGGGTCAGCCTGTGCTGGCCGTGGCACTGCCCCCATAGGTAGTTTGGAAACAGTATTCTGGAAAAGGATAAAATGAGGCACATTGGCCTTTGTGCCTTTCTCTATGTAAGATAGGTTTCACAGAAAGCAAAAGAGAAAAATGAAAACTGTTGTTATTTTGATGTTTAGTGTCATATTGACATACTATGAATCTTACACATCTATCATTCAGTGATATTTAATGTTGTGACATTTAAGATAAACATTTATACTGGTTCCTAGTGTGAACTCTCTAGGATATTTTCCAAATATCAAATAAAACTTTCTTGAAGTTAATCTCCCACAGGGGATTATTATTATTTTTTTTTAAACTGTATTTTTAACTATAGCTGATCTAAGGTCTTTTGTTCATTCTAAACACACAGAAAGACATAGTCATATAGTCAATATATAGGTTTTTCCATCAATTTAACAAATAAATAAATTGAGAATGGACTAAGAACATCCAGCATGATGCCTAAATACTTAGGAATATAAAAGATAGCCATGAAGTGGCAAACAGCGTGGTGAAAATGGGTTGTATCTAAATATACATTCAAAAGGCGTTTACCTGATTTTTCCTCCATAAATTATACTCTCTTCTGAAAAGGCCTGTTCTCATTGGGAAATGGAGAGTTGGCAGAGGAAGAAGATGGAAAATTAATACCAGCATTTTGAGCATTTACTCAAAGGCATTATCCAGCTTTACTCCTCTAAGCACAGAAGAGAAGGACCGTGGGGATCAGAAAAATCCCACCTCTGGGGCAAGAGCATGGGGGTTGCCAGAGGAACCTCTCCTCACACCCTCATCTAGAATGCTGCCCTTGCCCCCGCACCCCTGCTTTCCAGATGCCCTCTTTGCCAGGCATCAGGAGCCCCCATGACCTCCTCCCCAGTACCTTGGGCCTGAGACAACTGCCTTGTGTCATAAGTTAACTATGGCCACAAAGCCTACCCTCCCCTCAAATCTGGGATTGCTGGGTAATCCCACTAGAGGTGGTACTGTGTAGCTTCCACGCCTCGGCCTCCAGAGATCTTGCAGCTTCTGCTCTATCCCTCCTGGAAGGCCACGCCCCATAAAGAGCCTGGGGATGGAAACCATGTGGAGGGAGATGGGCCCAGCTGTCCCAGAGCTCAGTCCATAAGCGAGGTCTTCCAGGACCAGACAGCCTCAATCTGACTCACTAACTGCTGTCAACACAGAAAGGAGTCCAGCCCACACCATGTGGAGCAAAGACAAACCATCCCAGCTGAGCGCTGCCCAAAGGGTCAACTCCAGGCCTTGAAACACCTGGCCATGCCCATTGGATGGTGCTCAAGGGAGACCTCCAGCCTGCTGCTCTCCAACACCAGACTGGACCTGCAGAGAAAGCCCCAGAGGCTGCAGGGTGTCTGGACTCACAGTGAAGCAAGAGGTTTGCAGACCTAAACTGCAGGGAGATTCAGCCCTGCTGGTGACGGCCCACCGTCCACATGGCCTGGGCCGTGGTGGTGGCAGTGAGCAGGCAGCTGGCTGGATGCAGGTCCCAGGAGTTCAGAGACTGAGCTCCTTGAAAGATAGTGGCAGACCAGACTGGGCCATGCAGAAGGCCTGAATCTTCTGGCTTAGGAGTCAGCCAAAGTCCCCAGACAACCATAAAGCAACCACCATGGCCTCCTTCCTGAGTCCAGTCATTGAGGGTGCCATGGACCCTCCAATCAGTGTCCTCTGCCCCAGCCCCTTGGAGGAAAGAGCCATTCCCTCAAGTAGCCCTCCCCTGATTGCCTTCTACAACTTGCAGTAGTTTAGTAGACAGTCCCCACTCCCCAAGCCAGTGCACCCCAGAATGGATATCAGCTGGTTGATCAACAAAGACAGTTAAAGTGAGGATTAAGTATTTATCATAATAAGTATTATTTATAAAATTAGCATATATTATGATACAGTAAATATTCACTTACTTGTATATGTGTGTATATATACACACACACACACATACACATACATGCATATACATGTAACCTAACTGTTTTGTTTTAATTGCCATTTCTCTACTTGGTCTTTGAGGGTGGGCCTACAGAACCGAGGCCCTCTCATCCGATCTTTCTTCTGTTAATTGCTTCTCAATATGCTGCCTACAATTTCCAGTTCAAGTTCACAATTACTTGTAAATATTCTGTGCAAGTCTCCCCAAGTGTGGCAGCAGCCTACATTTTTGTAATTTCTCCTAGTCTTTTAAAATTGTCTTTCTAGACTGTTACCATTTCTCTCTCATCATTGTGGTCACATCTCCCTGTTTCTAAAAAACTCCTTCCTCAGTCTACCCCCTCTTCCCACTCCTGCCTTCTCTCTCTTCTCCTGTAAACAAGCAAACTCAAGTCTTCTGCCCTGTCTCCACCTCCTCACCAACCACTCACTCCTCCTCACTTACGGAAACATGCTTTCTAATGAATAATGGAGCAGAGTCACTGCTGGTAAGAAGCTACGTTGCATTAATTAAAATATCCATGGATTTGTGATCCTGATTGAAAAATGACTTAAAGAAGGTAAAACTTACCACTCATCTGGATCACAGTTAAAACATCCAAAACAGGAATACATGGTACTCCGCAAGGAAAGACAAAGCTTGAAGCAACAAGGACTTCATGACTAAAACACCAAAAGCAATGGCAACAAAAGCCAAAATGGACAAATGGGATCTAATTAAACTAAAGAGCTTCTGCACAGCAAAAGAAACTACCATCAGAGTGAACAGGCAACCTACAGAATGGGAGAAAATTTTGCAGTCTACTCATCCGACAAAGGGCTAAAATCCAGAATCTACAAAGAACTCAAACAAATACACAAGGAAAAAACAAACAACCTCATTAAAAAGTGGATAAAGAATATGAACAGACACTTCTCAAAAAAAGACATCTATGCAGCCAACAGACAAAATGCTCATCATCACTTGTCATCAGAGAAATGCAAATCAAAACTACAGTGAGATACCATCTCACACCAGTTAGAATGGCAATCATTAAAAAGTCAGGAAACAACAGATGCTGGAGAGGATGTGGAGAAATAGGAACACTTACACTGTTGGTGGGAGTGTAAATTAGTTCAACCATTGTGGAAGACAGTGTGGTGATTCCTCAAGGATCTAGCGCTAGAATTACCATTTGACCCAGCAATCCTATTATTGGGTATGTACCGAAAGGATTAGAAATCATGCTACTATAAAGACACATGCACACGTATGTTTATTGTGGCACTATTGACAATAGCAAAGACTTGGAACCAACCCAAATGTCCATCAGTGATAGACTGGATAAAGAAAATGTGGCACATATACACCATGGAATACTATGCAGCCATAAAAAAAAGGATGAGTTCACATCCCTTGCAAGGATGTGGATAAAGCTGGAAACCATCATTCTCAGCAAACTATCACAAGTACAGAAAACCGAACACCACATGTTTTCACTCATAGGTGGGAACTAAACAATGAGCTCACTTGGACACAAGGTGGGGAACATCACACACTGGGGCCTGTCAGTGGGTGGGGGGCTGGAGGAGGGATAGCATTAGCAGAAATACCTAATGTAAATGATGAGTTGATGGGTGCAGCAAACCAACATGGCACATGTATACCTATGTATCAAACCTGCACGTTGTGCACATGTACCCTAGAACTTAAAGTATAAGAAAGAAAGAAAGAAAGAAAGAAAGAAAGAAAGAAAGAAAGAAAGAAAGAAAGAAAGAAAGAAAGAAAGAAAGAAAGAAAGAATTTATTTCACTAACAGAGAACTCCAGTTCAAATCCCAGCTCTGCTCTGATGAGTTGTGTCACTCTCTTAGCACTGCAATCCTATCACCCGTATAATAAGAATAGGAATCGAATGCATAGCAAAAGTTGTTTTAGGAATAAAGTTAGGAAATAAATTCAATCAACAAGCTCTACACAAACATCCTTAATTACAAAGGGATGCTTTCCATAGACATAAACATGAAGGCATTTGTTAATTGTTGCCCTCAGTATTTAGTTTCGTAGTTTGTCTGTCTGTGTGTTTGTGTGTGTGTTTTGGAGTGTGCTTGTATGTATATGTTTGTGTGTGTTTGCCTGTTTTGTTGTATGTTTACATGTATGTTTCTTTGAGTGTTTGTATGTGTGTCTGCTTGTGTGTTTGCTTGTGTTTTGCAGTGTGCTTATGTGTTTTGTAGTGTGCTTGCCTGTGTGTTTGCCTGTGTGTCTGTGTTTGCTTGTATGGTTTGTAGTGTGCTTGTGTGTATGTGTGTGTGTGTTTGCGTGTTTGCATGTGTGTCTGCTTGTGTGTCTGCTTGTGTGTTTGGTAGTGTGCTTGTGTGTATGTTTGTGTCTGCATTTGGGTGTGTTTGTTTTATCATTGCTTTCTCTTTCAAGCTTCAGTCTGATTCTTTAGCCTGAAGTGCAGTGCTGACCTGATATGGATCCAGGGAGAAAGAATAAAGTTTCATGTGAAAAACTTAATTCATCCTGAGAGGCAGATGGGAGGCATTTCCGTCAGGGATTAGTTAATTTTAAGTACGAAAACACAACCTTAATTCAAGCAAAGAGGTAGATTTATTATGGCCCATACCGGAGAAATCTGAGAAAGAATGGCTCTTTTTTTCTTTGTGCATATCTTAGAAACTGTTTTTCTCAGGTTAGGTCCACCCTCAGCTGGGCTGCAGTTGCTGCAAGGTTAGGTCCCAAAGAAATGGAAGAGACCTGTCCTACTGTGGCCTTCTGTCCTGCTGTGGCCTTCCGGCCAACCTCAGACTAGATCTCCCACCCAGCGGAGTGTGGAACCCAGCCAGGCAAACCAGTATCGGTGTCCATGAGTGAGGTGGTCTGATTGGCCAGCCCAGGAAGATCTGATTGGTCAGCCCAAGAGGAGGGATAATCTGATTGGCCAGCCTATGCGAAGTAAGGTGGGGTCATGGGCTTCAGAGCTCACCCAGAATCACAGGACTGTACAAAACCACCCAAGGTCCACTATATGGGGCCATGTGCCTTGCATTACTCCACTGAGCACATAAGTCTCTTCATATGTGGTAAAGAACCAGGTGGACACCTGAAATTTTCAGCCCCATGATTTGTCATTTTGTATATTTCCATGCTAAGACAGGGAAGATGTAGAGAGCCACAGATACTCGTGGAAAAACTCCAGGTCGGGTTGAGCTTAACAAAAACTGGGAGAAAGAAGTTCTGGTGACCTCTGATCAGATGCAGATGATGTTGTTTGAACATAACTGTTCTGCAGCACTAGGCATCTCTCCTGGGGCCTCTGTCTCTCATCCCTGCTGTTCAAGCATGGCCATAGCCCAGGTCCCCTATAGACTCTAGGGACACAGCTGACCCGGCCCTCACTCCCCACAGTCACCTGAAGAGTCTGTTTAGCTCTCTTGCCAGTACTGCCACAGGTCCTGTATGGTAGGTAGAGATTTGGTTGGAGAGAAGTCTACCAAAGTCAGACGTGAGTGTGCCAATCCTCTTTACGGCCAAGGTGTGTCTGTAAAGGGTGATATGGGGGATCCTGGTGCAGCCTCTGACCCAAGGATTGTCCCTTTCTTGAAATGAGAGCAGGGACAGCCAGCTTCTGCTGAGTCTGCCTGTCAGATGATCCTGACCCCTTGGTTTCTCTCTTTTATTCTTGTCCTGTGCAATCACTTACCTCCTGTACAGGTAATGCAGCCTGCATTAGATGGAAGTCCTTTCAGCTAGTAAGTGTCTCCTAGGCTGAAAGGACAACCAAAAATCCTGTGTATTTGTGTTTCTTTATTTTAAAAAATTCAGTTTTGAAACTGTGATTCACCAAACATAAAATATGTACTTAAATGTTTACATTAAAAAAATGTATCTGTTCATCATGACCAATAAATATCTTATGTAGCTAGGCAATGTTTGATTTTCACCTAAAATGTGTCATCCGAAATATGGAAGTCTAAAGCCTGTTTGAAGCAAGATTGAACTTGAAGACTTACCTCATTTTTATATTTTGTAAGCAGGAAAAAACTAGTCAAGTCTAAGTCTTATCTGTAAGTATCTACTAAGGTCAAGAGGTAGAAGCTGCTTTAAAAACGATGCCACTGAAGATACTTTCTAGTCCCCCAAACCATTTTCTTGGCAAAAATGTGGCAGCTACATTGGGAGACCCTGGAAACAAAGAGACCCAAATCTCAGGGAGGGGTTCAGGTAAAGTCAGCCCCTGGGTATAAAAGAGGCTGCTAAGAGATGTAGCCCGAGACAGCTGAGTGGTCGCCTGTGGTCAAGCGGCACCTTGTAATTCTATTAGGGTGTTAGATTCAAATGCAGAATTAGCTGTTGCCTACGCAGAATTATGTTAAACACAGGCCAGACTGAAAATCAATATTCTGCTTAAGTAACTGGCCCTCCAGTAATTTAATGAAGCTAAATTGCATTACACAGCGGCAAGGTGGAGGGGGCCACTCTATCTCAACCCTTCCATTACACAGGGGCTGTGCAGCACTGTGCCTAAAGAGAAATTAAACACATACTCATTTTTTCTCCTGAAGTTGGAACTGTGCTTTTTACACCAGATTACTTGTCTGCTTCTTTAATGTAAAATTAGAGTAAATAATTTGCAGTTCCATAATCAAAACAGAGCTAGAGACTCATAACAAGAAAGAAAGATAGCTGGAGGAATATTGGAAAATAATGCTTTTCTTAAATCCGTAAGAAAAAAACTTGCGGGGGGTGAGTGGGAAAGGGGTGAGCCTTCACTTGTCACTTATATATTAAAATGTAATTGTAAAGGCTTCAAATTAACACCGTAATTTTAATCAAGGCCACGATTTCAATAAGGGCTGTAAAGCCAATGTGGAGAAAATTTTCTTTAAAACTTACATATAAATATGTATAAAATAAGAGATTTTTAAAGCATTATTGTTTGGGTCATCATAGATTTCACAGGTTGCTTTGCAGTTGCTTTTCTTCCTTCGGTTGCGGTATATGTGTGTGAGGTGTACGTGTGCTTGTGTGTGTGCTTGTGAGTGCCATATGACAACTAGAAGTCTGCTAAGCTCAGAGTCCTTCAACATAACTCCTGAAATGGGCATCTTCTCATTTAAGGCTTCACTACAAGAACTTCAAGCTCTCCACACAGTCAGAATGTTCTCATTATGAGATTCGAACCACAGAAGTTTGTGCTAAAGATGATTGACAATAGAAAAGAGGTGTCGTTGCATCGTTTCGAAGTTATTGGCAACTCATTTATTTATTATTCAGCTGCAAACTTCGTCTATATGAAACACCTCACAGACTTATGTCCAAAACTCCAAATTAAAATGACAATAATTGAATGTTGCTTAGGATGGGATCATATAAAAACAGAAATTTTTTCCTTTATAGATGTCAATTTGGATATTCTGGGACCCAATAAGATGTATTAACCATGTGAGCTGCTATCTCTGAGAATTTCACGTTTGGAATCTGTATATATGAAGTTAATTGGCATTTGTCACCTGCTCTCCTGGCTCTTCCCATTATTCTTAATCTCTTGGTCTGGGAAGGACACAAAATATCAACAAAGAGTGAAAATGAAAATGATTCTTGACCACAAAACCTTGAGTTCCAAGCCTTTAAACCGCTCTCCACTGCGGAGCGAAGCAGAGGCGAGTTCATCTGCAATGTCTTCTGAAACACTGTGACTGCTATGGATGAAAGGTTATTTATGTTCTTAATTCAGACATGGTTGCACCTTAATTCCTTAGTTAAATATCTTCATCATAGAAAAATAGTGAATCTGACAGTGAACAGTAATGGTAACTTAGGTAGGTCTCGTTCATGAGCTGAAAAATCCAGTTTGAAACCCATATTTACTCACTGCTGAGAAAAGGAAGGTCTGGGCAGCAGTGGGAAGAAACTTTTTTTCAATCTTCTTAGTTCTGCTGCAAAAATGTATTATATTTTATATCCTAGGATGATAACATGGGCACCGAACATACTTACTGCCAAGATCAGATTTTCAGAGTCTGTCACCATTATAACATTTTATAGAAACCCAACAAGTTCCACAAATCCCATTATAGAAGACTAACACTTCTAACTGGCAACATGACAAATAACACTTTCACCTTTATTTTTAAGCATCCTCAGAAGTGTCTTAATTCTTCAACTGACCATCTTCACAGCTCAGAATTTAAGGTGTGTTTCTGTGTTACACCATTTTTAAGTGACAGAGAACATGGTAGCTAAAATAACGAAGTTTAGAATATTATCTCAATGGGGTTTGGCAGTGAAGTGGTTAATGATGTTAACATATAAATGGTAATAATTAGGCTAGTCTACTGTGGAAAAATGGGAATATTTGGTGAGACTGAATATTGTTTCTCTTTATTCTGCTTGTAATCGTAAGGGTGATGGTGCATTCTTAATGCCTTTTTCATAAGCAGAAGAGATGGAAGCAATTTAGTGGAAACAAAAAGCAGGAAGAAAAGGGAAAACGTTTGCCAAATTCTAACTTCTGTGGGGCTCTCAAGTGGGAACTTTTGCAACTCTATTTAATAATAACAGCTGACCGTTAGAAGAACGTAGCAAGTGATACATTCTGAAATAGAAGCATGTATACCAAATCCTGAAAGAAAAACAAATGATTCACATATGTTAAAAAAAAAAAAAGTCTGATGCCACAACTAACAAAAAGATTGTAAGTTCAACAACAAATATTATTTCCAAGTATCTGCTACTCTTGATAGATAAGAAGAAAAATAAAAGAAATTCTCCACCCTGAACGTGAGGCTCGCCTTCTCCCAGGCTTTGGGGGGAGATGAATCAGGCAGATTCTTTTGGAAAGCAATGCTTCCAAACCTCCTCCACAGAAATTCTACTTTTTTGAACTCTACCCCAAATAAACAGTCATAAATATGAGGTACGCTGCTCACACAGAGAGGCTCCCTGCAGGGGTGTATCTAAGAGCCAAATAAGCAAAATACCCAATCAGCTTAACAAATTATGTTCAATGCATTTGCCATAGTACTTGCCATTTGCAAAGGATGTTTTTACACAAAATAGGGAAGAGCTGTGACTGAATATTAAGCGAAAAAGACAGCGCACAAAAGCCTATGTGCAGAATAGTGTCGATAATTCAACGTCCAGATGAAAAAGGCTAGTTTACCAAAACATTAACAAAAGGAGGTGAGTTTATGGCCGATTATAATGTTTCTGATAATTTTCTACATTTTTAAAAAGTTCTGTCATGGGCACGTACTAGTCTTGTAATGTTATTTTGGAAGCCATTTTTTACTGGAACAGGGCGGGAAAAGCCCCGTCGCAGTGATGCTGCTAAGCTGCCCGCAAACCCTCTCCGTTTTCTCTCATGAACCGGGCGAACATCAGGGGCTGTTAGACTGGAAAGGGCTGCCTTCGTTTAGCTCTCCCCTGTCCCTGGTGAGAAAACTGAGGTACAAGGTGGAGCCAGGCCTCCGTGTTCACAGCCGTCACTTTGGTGCAAGCCTGGCTGGCCTCTGCAACTTTGCCCAGTCTGGTGAGGAAAAGAAGCACGCTCCTGCTGGCTGCTCCTGGGCCCTGTGCTTTGGCCCTGTCATCAAATACCAGCGCAAGAGACCCTGAAGCCTGGCCTTCCCTCTCCCCAAACCCCGCCATCTCTCAGGAGCATAGGCGTCCCTATCGTCTCACAGGAGAGAGTTTCATTGGTACTATCACCCGAACTTCTGCATTCCTCTGGATTTGTACACTTTACAGAGTATGAACAGCTGTAGCTTTTCAGCAAAAATGAACACAGCCTCCAGTAAGAGACACACAGAGGTTACCCAGCTTAGACCTACCCACCAGCAGCTCCCAGCCTGCGGGTACAGGGAGTGCAACAAATGGCCTCCCACCTCCAACCTCTCCCTGCCTTCCCCCCCTGAGCCGCGGAGGGGGAGTTCAGGTGAGTCTGGCCAGGTGTGGGCCACAGGGACTCTTCCTCCTGTCACGTAGCAGAAAAAGCACTTGTTTTAAACAGCAGAAGACATGAGTTTGCGAGAGCATTCTATCACTTATGAATTCTGTGCCCGTGAAAAAGTCATAGGAACCTCGATTTTCATGGTGAGTAATACGAAGTTTGGGGAGAAAGGCGCCTCCTGGGTGGGGGAATGCTTTGAGGAAAGGAGAGGAGAGCCAGGAGGTGGTGGTGTAGACCCCCACGCCAGACCCCTCAGGTCTTTGTTGGGGGTTTCAGCCTTCAGGAAAAACGGCTGCATTTTTACATATAGAACTTGGGGCTCTGTTTTACAATTTATGTCACTGAGTTCATGTACTATCATGTTTCACATTCTATCAAATTTCATAGAGTTAACAAAAAATGTTTTTGGACATCTGGATGTTATGTTGTAAAGTGTGTGGGTCACAGGCATGTTATAACCTGGGGGTGGGGAGGGGTCACACCTCCTCCTCCTCCCCTCCCCCTCCCCCCTCTAGGGTACAGGCCTGCAGACTCGTGGGAATTCATGCACAGAAACTGCTTTGTAACGTATAAAGTGCTCCACAAATTTGAGGGTGTGTGGATTCCCATAGTCCAACAATGAAACAATATATACCCAGGTCACTCTTTTATCAAAGAAAATGCCTTACTCGTCTTAAAGTGACAAGCTCTTAAAGCATACATATATACTAACACATCTATGTTATCCGTTTGGTACTATAGTAAACGATCGTCTCCCAGGATTTCTCATTAAAACCCTAGGCTAAAAGAAAGGTGTTTTTCACAAAGATCTTGCCAGGCTAATGAGTTTATCTCATTCTTCCTGGCCGCACTTGCATCCACTGTTTCTGCAACATTCACCCGTCTAGTACGCATCTTTCTGCATGCCCCTTCCTTCCCGTCCCTGCTCAGATTTCTCACTGAGGGTGGCTGTCAGGGCCTAACACTGGGACTGCCTTGAGCCAGCCCAGCTGGACGAATTAAAGTCTCTCCAGTAACTCAAACCAGCAATGACTTCATCTCAGAAATTTCTGAGTAGCACAGGTCATAGCGTGAGTTTGGACAAAAGTAATGGGGTTCCCAGAGAAGTTAAATGGCGGTGGCGAGGTGTAAGCCAAAAACTACAACTGGGATGAGAATTGGGGGGCACATCTGAAAAAATAAAATTTCCAGCAGATCTTCTTGGAACAGTGTAAGCTTTTTGGTACAATGAGATTTTTGTCCTAGTACAGCTAAGCACACTGACAAAGAAGCAGAATTGCAGTGACATGTACCTACATTGTAAATAATAGAGTAATATTATGCTATACAGTAATACTGTGTAATATAGTCAGATACACTTCACAGATGCATAAAGAAGGAAATAAAACAAAGATTAAAATATACGACAAATAAAAAAAGTATATATATATATATATATATATTTAGCTGTTCCTTAAATGAACTAAACCAAGGGCATTCTAAATATTTATATGGTAAATAAAATCCATTTCTAAA
>NW_012105997.1:708465-709750 GCF_000951045.1 Mandrillus leucophaeus | reverse complement strand
GTTGAAAAGATGCAAATTTGGTGAAATAATCAGCTGTATGGCTCCAGGCTGTTTCCCGAGTACCCTGATTCCTAACAGGAGCGAAGGTATTAGTGTAAGACACCAGCAAGGCCAAGTTCATGTTGCTCAGAGGTAGCCCCTAACCAAACTCCGCCAAGTGCAGCAAAAGCAGATTTGTTATCTCAGGAAGGCAGTTCATCCAATAAAGCCAAAAAAAAAAAAAAAAAGGAAGAAAACAAACCAGAGTCCTTAAGGCTGGTTACAGGGGAGCAAAACAGCCGAGCCCACCGGCACTCAGCATAAAGGGGGCCACTGTTTGTGTTCCCACAGTACCCACTTCCTTGGCAAAGTGGCTCGCAACACTGCAGAATGAAAGGCAATTAAGGCAAAGATATTTTTTCCAGCATTGTTTTAAGTTCCACATCAAATATTCTTTCAGACATTCGAGAATCCACTTATCTCCAAATGAAGGGCAGAAGCTAAGCTAGTGATTTTTGCATAGGATCTATTCTTTATGGAAAGCATGTGAACAACGCCAGTAGATTCTGCGACATCTCGCCTTCCATTAGAAAAGAGCCCAGCGAATGACTTCATAAAAAGAGAGAATCCTGTCTGGTTCCTCAGGCTTCCCTGACCTCTTACCCCCGTTCCAGTTGGCAAAAGTTCGGGGACAAATTAACAAAATGGTTAAGCATGGCAGTAGATTTAATGCAGAAAATTATTCTTCGTGCCTGCACCATAGCAAGGTCTTTTAAGTGATGCGGTTACAATGGACCTAAAATGCCACAGCCTATAAACTAAATATTTCATCAATTTGCTGAGTATAAATTATATCTTAAAACTCCAGCCCTCTAGGATCAGGACATAAAGTGGCCATTCAGTCAAGTGCTTTGAGCAGTGCGATGCAAGACGTCTATAAAATATTTTGCTGGGTTTTCATGTACAGTGAATTTGAAATAAGTGTAATGGAAAAACAAAAAAAAAATGTATATAGAAATTACAAGCTGCTATTTGATTCCTTTTTAAATTCTCTGGTCATGCTGACTTTTTGTTGCCTTTTCCTTCTTTCTAAACAACTGAAGAAGAAGGAACTTAGAATTATGGAAGATGGTTTTTAGATCACCACCACATGAAATAGTTGATTTGGCTTATAACTTGTAAGAAATTGAACTTGAATTAGGCTCTCGTGTGTGTGTGTGTGTGTGTGTGTGTGCACGTGTGTTTCATAAGCTGTTAGGATACAGCTATATTTATGCATTGTGTATTTAGTTTCCTTCATTTTCCC
>NW_012105997.1:702799-705479 GCF_000951045.1 Mandrillus leucophaeus | reverse complement strand
AGAAAAGAAACTGATAATCTTACCTTGTTGTTAATAAAACAAAGATTAAAATATACGACAAATAAAAAAAAAATATATATATATATATATATATTTAGCTGTTCCTTAAATGAACTAAACCAAGGGCATTCTAAATATTTATATGGTAAATAAAATCCATTTCTAAATAGAAAAGAAACTGATAATCTTACCTTGTTGTTAACAGCAAAATAGATGCGTGTATGTGGTTTGGTTTTTTTTTCATATTTCAGTTCGTTTCTGCCGACATGACTTTTAAGGAAATATACTGATGCAGAAAATGAAAGAAGAATTTCAAGGCATATATGAAAGGACCTGTCCTGAAGCTATTAAATTTTGTGCATAATATTTCGTTCAAGGTGATCGAAGGGGATGGTTGTGGACTCCACCAAAGGCAGGTGGGAAGCAGGCGGCAGAGGCCCCAGGGAGGGCCTGCCGGGCAGCCGGGGGCTCCGCTTTTGTTTTTTGTTTTCTTACCGTTTCCTGATGAAAGTTGAAGATCATCCGCGATCACTTCCCATTCACAGCTAAGGAAAGAAATAACTTTGTAATGTCTAACAAACTATATGGCAAGACCAGGAAAATGTAAGAATCCCACAGAGCCATGGTTGCTGTGGTGATCACATTGTGTTTTTTGGGGTGCAGAATCCCTGCCTTGGGACCTGGGAGACGCTATGAGTGCCCCCTGCTCCCACGCTCCTCATTCTGGCCTCACCGGCTCTGCGAGACTCTTCGGTCTTCCCGGTTCCTCCTGGCTTTATCCCTCTGTTGTTTCAACAAGGAAATGGGTCTCATTATAATCTTTCATCTCATTCTTCTCCTTGTCATGACGATGAGATAAAGTACATAAGTCAAGAAGTGCCTTCCAGAAAAAAAAGGATTAGACTCCTTCCTTCATTTCAGGGTTTTTCTATAATGAAAGATACAGTTAAGCCTTTTTAGTTCTATCATGACAAAACAAACATGAAATTTGGAAAAGGTTGCTTCAGTTTTTCTGTTTGTAAATTCTTTTGAATAGGTTGGCTGCTATTTTTGGTTTGGACTTCAATGGACAAGGAAAAGGGAAATAATTCCAATTTTATTTAGTAGAGTTAAACATTACAGTATAAATATTTGCATGTACTAAAAACAGAAAAAGTTATACTTTGAGAAAATGGATTTTGTTATAAATCAGCTATCCAGAAAAACTAAGAATACCATGGCTTTTAATCCGTTGTAGAGCTGAGGGATTTACACACTGGGGTATTATTTTAAAGGGGAAACAAAAACTCAAGTGCAATGGTTTAGGTCAATAAACAATGTACTTTTCCAGGCAAGAATTATAAAGAACTTTCTGTAGCTTTCCACAAGTGCAAAGGGGACATGCAAGTTCATACCTGCACACCTAAATGTGAGCCTCCTATGAACGATGCTCTCAGAAAGTGTCCTCTGGCTGGCAGAACAAAGGCCAGGTCCAGGGGATACTTACCAGACTCCAGTGATGGTCATCCTAGAGCCAGAAACCGTCTGCTGGAGAAGTCCAGGTAGTTCTAACCATCATCTCACCTTGCAAAGCCGGCAGATGCCACAGTGGGCCCCTGGCCGTGCAAGCCTCTTGGGAGGCTGGAAGCACCTGGAGGAGCGGGGGCAGGGTTGTCTTTGACTCTGCTCAGACCTGCAGGGAAGGCCTCCTCGGGAGAGGAAGAGGCACGGGGACCGTGGGGAGGCCAGGGGCTACTTGTGGGCACTTCATTTTTCTAGTCTCCCAGGCCCTAGAAAGTAGAGCCACCCAGCCAGGTCACTGTCTCCTACAAAGTCCACCCAGGGGTCACCAGGACCCACTGGATGGCCATGCAGTCATGGCTGAGCCACATGGCCAGACTGACCAGCCAGGGGCGGGCACAAGGCCATTAGAGCATGAGTGCAAACATCAGGTACATTTTCAGAACACAAAACTTTATCCTATCTTTAATCAACACCACAGTAAAAAAATATTTACTCTTTAACAGCCCACGCCCTTTGTTCCAGCTACAAGTCAGGAGCACACGCCTGACCCTTCGGGAAATCTCCTGGGTGGGACCTCTCTTTGGAAGTAGGGCTCCCTCTCCCACCAGGGCCCTCCAGAGACTGCCAGCCCCAGGCCTGTGCCGTCCTCTGCCCCCCGCCCCCTCCCTCTTCAAGCCCTGCTTCTCTGCTGGATCTCCTTGTTGCAGGAGACAGATGTCCTATGGTGGGGATACCTGCAGGCCAGTGTGTGCAGCGACCCAGTGCTGAATACTTGGATGGCTCACCTTCCTGCCACCGAGGTTTAGGGCCAGGGGCAGCAGCTCAGCCTCAGTACCTGGGCTTCCCAGAAGGACCCAGCTCGGACATCCAGCCCAGTGCGCCTGCTGCTGGCCTCAGGAACAGGCTGTTGAGGACAGGCTGTCAGGCCTGAGCAAGCCTAGGCCGCCAGTAGCCTCAGCACAGGGCTGCGAGTGGGTGGGATGGGAAGTGAGTCTCTGGGGAGGGAGAGGGAAGGAACTAGAAACAACCACTTAACATCTATTTAGAGCCTGGGAGCATTTGTGGAAGTCATCCCCATTACTGTTGAAAAGATGCAAATTTGGTGAAATAATCAGCTGTATGGCTCCAGGCTGTTTCCCGAGTACCCTGATTCCTAACAGGAGCGAAGGTATTAGTG
>NW_012105997.1:697767-701694 GCF_000951045.1 Mandrillus leucophaeus | reverse complement strand
GTGTGTGTGTGTGTGTGTGTGTGCACGTGTGTTTCATAAGCTGTTAGGATACAGCTATATTTATGCATTGTGTATTTAGTTTCCTTCATTTTCCCCTCAGAGGATGGAGAGAGTGCTGTAATTTTCAAAATACTGCGAAAAACATTTCTACAAATTGCTTTGCTTGTCTGCCTATATACGTTAAGCAACACAAAATAAGCGAGGGGACCCTCCATTGCAAACCATTTTTTTTTTTTTTTTGCATTTTCTGTAACAACATAAAAGCTGCTGTTATGACAAGAAGTCTGTAGTTCACTCTTTCATTTATAATTTAACCACAGCCTATATAACATAATCCAAAAAATATGGGGCATGATTAGTGTAAAAATCAAACACAGTAGAGGCTTTTTGAATACTCCAAGAACAAAACAAAACCGAAAAAGGAGAGGGGAAGAAAACATTGCAGCCATCTGAATATATGTGGTATTTCTTTAATACTTCATTTTAAACTACCTAATTGTGTTTTTAAGCTTCGGTTCCTGTAATTTTGCAAGACGAGGCATTCCAGTGAGGAAACATATGGTGAGGGATTTTTAAACCACACAGCGAGAGTGCATCATAGACTTATCTGCTGTTTTAATGTCACAAAAATCCACCACTGAATTTATCCAGTCACCCATTAAAGAAAGAAAAGAATTAAAGGAAAAGGAGGTTTTAAATCCCCTAATGCTACAAGAATGAGTGAAATACGCTGTCAAGTTCAAGTGAGAATGGTGCTGGAGCTTCAGGACTTCTTACAAGACCAGCAAACAGCAATTAGCAACCTGAAGGCTGGAGAGTTATTTCAGGAGCGCCGCAGACAGCCAGTGTCTCAAAGCGGCCGACCGATTCTAACCTAGCACCTCTCATCACTTAGCTTCCTAGATGCTCCTTTTCAGAATGGTCAGTTTTAACTTTGTTTCTTGATAGGTCAGTAGGCAAAAAGATACATACAAATATCTCTATCAATTGATCCATTGATAAAGAAAGAAAGGAGAGATGGATGGATAAATAGATACGTAGACATTTGCTTTTATTTTTTAAGTCCTGTTGCAATGGTCACTTAAAAATAGTTGCTTCTGTATTAAAGGGCAGCTGTCTTGCGATGGTCTTTTTTAGGAGAGCTACTGAATCAGCGATTCGTGCAGGTGTTGTAGTGGTAATAGAAAGCTCTGATGGTAGCAAACTCCAACATTCAGAACTAAGATCTAGAAAGGGATTCCAGACACATGAAAGGGTCTTTACGAGTACCTGTGCAGCTCCACACACAAGGGGTGTGTGGGGGAGTGCATGCGTGTGTATGTGGTGTTTCTAAGAGTCCTCTGGGCTCACACACATGCAGGGAAATGGGGGTGGGGACAGAAGCATCGAGACATGAAGCAATGTATATCATTATTCAAATTACAGTCAGATTCATCCTTAAATTACACTGGTGTCTCTTATCAGAAATTGTTTCCTATACTCTAATATGCTGCAATAAGTGGACATTAATTAATGCTAAATTACAATGGAATTACATATTATATCCACATGAATACTGAATGACTCGATTATGAATAATGTTATTACAGTAAATATTAAAGGACCTATAAGTAGTTTGTCGCTAATTACAAAGTGTTGACAACTACACATGACCTTAAGTTAATGTAAACTTTTAAATATAACAACCACATAGCAAATCTTTGATTAATGCTGCAACAAAAATATAGCCGGAGACACGATGAGCAGAGCTGAGACGCAGCCCACCACTCCTTCTGGAAGTCTGATTTATCTGCGCGACAGAAGCGTCTCTTGGCTTGGAATTCCATGCGAGCTCTATTCTCTCAGCACAGACCTGTGTGGCTCTCTGTTCAGCTAATGTTTCTAAAAATCCACGCACAACTTCGCCGGAGTCTCTGGTTTTGGTGGGTGGTCATTTTGTCTTAGAAGGGAAAATCCTTAACCCTTTCCCACTTTCTACTTAAAAGATTTCAAAATGCTCTGGTGGCATTCTTTTTTTTTTTTCTTTTTGCACAGTGAAACCGAGTGAGAACAGTATAAGGTGTTAATCTTGATAATTAGGGCACAAAAGCAATTAGAGGTCTAAAAACCTTAAGGCGCCGAAAGTGATTTTTTGTTTATTTGCTTACCTTATTAAGTTAAATATCTGTCTGAATTAATCGCTAATGAATGGAAAGAAGGCTCAATAGCAGCGGTTTAATGAACAGCCGTGTCAGTTGCATTTTACAGGGTCCCAAATCATCGAAGATTGCAAGCCAACTTGCTATTCAAAATTACTTTTCTGCCCAATTTTCTGTTTGCAAAGCAGTAAATTATTTACATTTATTGTGCTTATTTAAGCACTTAAATGACTATGAATGGAGTACAGGCACATTTTAAAAATATAGAACCATTACACAACTCTACTGCTAGAAATTCCCGTTATTTTCCCCTGAAGACTGCTTCCTCTACTTTTCTAATCTCTCTTTTACAACAATTCATGAAAAAGGGCATTATTACATTGAACATGTTTTAATAAGTTATTTATTATTTAACATACTTTAAGAGGCAGTGCCATAGAAGTTACATTACACACACTAAGAACGGTCTCTTTCAGACCTGCCCAGTTGCCTGAACCTAAGAGCTTAAGTTTCCGGAATAAAATTATTCTGTCTTTCATTAGAAACAAATAAACGGTGCTTTTCACCATTACTCACATCATAAACATTGATATTTGAAGAGATCTATTATACTAATTATTGTCTTTGGAAATTATCATTTAATATATTTACTTTCTTTAATGGTTATTCATTTGAAATCAGTGGCCACGATTTTTTTTTCATATGTGCAGCTGCTCCCACGCACAGGTCCACAGCCTTAAGTTGCACTTAGATGCAGGGAGACCCAGCGCGCGGGAACGGTCCCTGATGTGCTTTCTGCACATCCACAAAGTGCCCCAGCTACCTCGCTGGGCAGCCAATTGACCACGGTCAAACACGTAGATGGTCCAGGTCATCAAACTGAGGTTAAGAACGCATAGTGAAAAACACAAGAAGGGAGAATGGATAGATAGACTCATGGTAGCAGGAAAAGGAAGAAAAGAAAAAGGAAGGAAAAGAAAGTAAGACCCTTGGCAAGAGAAACAGAGAATTCCAGGTGATTCTGCTAGCTAGATCGGGATCAGATTCAAGTCGTTCTTTTCAAATCTTTCAGATGATTGCAGTAGAAACTTTCTTGTGTTTGCGAACGCAGACGGACACTCGACACCAAGTTTCTCCATGGACGGCATGCATTTACATGCATAATACAGCGGATGTGCCCACTCTGACTGCAGCTCATTTCCTAAGTCGCAAGAAACGCTGGTATTTTTCAAAAGTGATTTCAAAGACTTTGTGTATGTGCGTGTGTGTGCGCACGCGTGCGTGTATGAAAGCAGCCATATTTATGATTTGGACTTAACTATTTGGGTGTATTTTCCCAAATGATACCAGGGGCAACGTAACATCTACTGTTTAAAAGCCCCATGCTATTCATAAGAGATTATACTGGAGTAAACATTACAGTAGCAGTAATGATCTAATTAAAAGAATCAGACATACTTAAAAGAGTCCTTCTTTCAGGAGGGAGGGGGGAAGAAAAATCAATGATGCAATCCATAGTCCGGAATGGGGCGAAGCATTTTACTGTGATCAAACACAGTCTATCTAGTACATATCTGAAGTCCTCTGGTCTTTGTTACTTAATGTGATGCGGAAGATCAGAGATGCGTGCAGTCTGTGTTCCAGGGTTCCAGCTGAGTCGCTGTCATATGTTAAGCTTTTTTTTTTTTTTAAGTTGGCTATAATTCTACCTTACTCCAAGTGAACAGTGTTTCCATTAAACTAAGCATTTCCCCAAATCTGGCAAGAACCTTGCATGGGGATTTTCCTG
>NW_012105997.1:687767-692767 GCF_000951045.1 Mandrillus leucophaeus | reverse complement strand
TGTCCACATAGGTAGAGGAATGGACCACCAACCTCAGACGGAAATTCGGGTAGCCTTTTCCCATAAATACAGCATCCTTCTCTCTCTCTCGGCCTCTTCCTATGAACCAACTGATGAAAAAGGCAGTGATGTCAAGCAACTTCTGAGCTCACAAGAGAGATGCAAGGCTGGTGGCATCTCTATAACAAATAAGCCTGAGTCCCAAGTCCCTGCCAGATCACTATTTTTCACAGTAGCTTCCAAAAAGAAATATGTTGCTACCCCATTGGAAAGGGAAGATGAGATTCTAAGCCACTTACCCAAGGAGAATAAAAGGTGAAGTGAGTAAACCACCCAACCCAAGCACAGAGCTCTTTCCACTAATCCCCATGGGTATGCTCTTGAGAAACTCTAGCCAGACTTGCTGTACTCGCCAAGTCATGCCCCAGCCCCCACTGTACAGCCCCTACAGCGTGCAGGGCTCTGTGGAAGCAAACACGTAAGAGTCCTGCACTCATGGAGCTTGTGGTTTGCTTGGGAGATGTGTGAGCCTCAAGTTAACTATCTCCTTTATTTATATTAAATGTAGATAATGTTTATATGCATAGAATGTTTCATTATATTATATATGTGGGCACATACATAAGTGTGTTTATATACATAGAGAGAGAGAGAGATGGAAAGAGAGAGGAAGGGATTGTTCCTACTGCCCACCACTACTACCAGACACACACTCCACATCACTACTACCAGACACACACTCCACATCACCACTACCAGACACACACTCCACATCACCACTACCAGACACACACTCCACATCACTACTACCAGACACACACTCCACACATGGATGTGGAGTGTGTCTGGTAGTAGTGGTGGGCAGTAGGAGCAGGTCAAGATGCTCAGGGCACACGGATCTGACTACACATGTATCACCCAGCAGTGACACAGATACTCAGGTGAGCAAACCAGTCCGGCACAGTAGAATGGGCAAGAATGTGATGGGGTAAATGAAACCAGGAAAAGAAACCACAAAGTGAGAAGAAGGGGCAGCGTCACACCTCACTTTTTCTGGGATGCAACCCCACTTCTGCTCAGGGTCCCCTCTCAGACCCACCTGCCCCAACACTTCCAGCCCTCAGTAACGTTTCTGTTTCCCTGCACTCTTGAAACATTTGGCATTGCTTCCACAGAACTCAGCTCTGTCTTGCACATCGTCTTCCCAGGAGTAAACACATACATGGGCATCTCATGTCTGGGACTCCTCTTTCCAGCACGTGCTCCAGGGGAAGACTCAGTAGTCTGGCAACAGCGTAGCATGGCCCAGACCAGCCAATAGAGTCCACTGTGAACCTTTTTTTCTTTTTTTTGAGATGGAGTCTCACTCTGTTGCCTGGGCTGGAGTGCAATGGCATGATCTCAACTCACTGCAACCTCCGCCTCCCAGGTTCAAGCAATTCTCCTGCCTCAGCCTCCCGAGAAGCTGGGATTACAGGAGCCTGCCACTATGCCCAGCTAATTTTTTGTATTTTTAGTAGAGATGGGGTTTCACCATGTTGGCCAGGCTGGTCTCGAACTCTTGACCTCGTGATTTGCCAGCCTCAGCCTCCCAAAGTGCTGGGAGTACAGGTGTCAGCCATGGTGCTCATCCTACTGTGAATCTTAATGCTAGCACCTGCTGCCAAGTCACTTGGCCTCTCCCGTTCTCACCTGCCTCATCTGTAAAATGGGTGAGTAATACA
This sequence comes from Mandrillus leucophaeus, assembly GCF_000951045.1. Lineage (NCBI taxonomy): Eukaryota > Metazoa > Chordata > Mammalia > Primates > Cercopithecidae > Mandrillus > Mandrillus leucophaeus. The sequence continues at coordinate 691,043 of NW_012105997.1, read as the reverse complement.
ATCTACCTCACAGAGTCCTACAAGACAGTAGACAGAGCTCAGCCCGTTGTGCAGCACACAGTAAGCACCCAACAAAAGAGAGTGGGTAACCCTGGCAACTGCAAAATTGCACAGGTGATCACTAGTCCTCAGTTTCCCCATTTGTAGAATGGGTACTAAGGTGTAAACTCTGCAGGAGTTTCGTGTGGACAGAATAATGCACATAAGGAGCTTGGCACATAGTAGATGCTAAAATTATTTTGTCTATGAGCAGCAGGTCTATATATTGTATATCCCCAGGGAGCTTTGCTGAATGTAATAGACACTCCATAAACACTTGTTGATTTATTGAGAAAAGAATTCCTTGTACTAATTACATGCATTCACACTGATGCAAACTGACTCTATCTGCCCATTTAAAGAGAAAGAAACAAAACATTAAGCTTCCTTCACGACAAAGGAGCATCAAATCAACAAGCATCACGTTGCAGAGCTCTGTCTGGCCGGGTCTTGGGATTCTCAATTGCACATTTGTGTCTATGCTTCAGTCAGGAGGACTATTCAGTCTGCCTCAGATCATTTTTAAAAGTTCGCAGGTTTTCAGGCTCCAAAAGTGTCATTATATTTGGAATGGAATTTTGCCTCCTCCACCAGCAATGTAATAAAATCTCCGAGTCTGAGAAAAAGTCAGAAAAGTTCAGATGTCAACCAGGTTAACATTAAAATTGTTAGAAAACAGGAACCGTAATTTGGGGATTGAAAAAGAGGCAGAATTCATGTTGTAAGTGCAAGTGATCTGGAAATAGATGTTTATCTTGGCCATTTTCAGGGAAGTGACATCATATCGTGTGTCTACTGGGATATTACTCCTGCATTTTTCAATCCAGATTTTGGCACTAAAGTTGGCAAAATTAGACCATTTTGTTAAACTGATCTTGGAGGCGTCCACCTCCTGAGCACATTACAACGCACCTATGACATGACTCGAGAACAATGGGTGAAAAATGGGCCATAAAACAGGAATGGCCTGCTTCATGTAAAGTGGATTTTATAGTGCAGGTGTACCTGCGTTTATCGATACTGTAAAGCAGCAAGATTGTGCCACCATAAAGCATAATATTTGTTTAAAAAAAGAGGAGGAGAAAAAGAAAATAACAGATCCACCTATTAATTTAAAAATTACAATCAGAAAAAAAAAGTAAGCCTGTGGGGCACTTTATAAAAAACACTTGTCATTTTATTATCTTAGATTTTGCACACTTTGTCAGAGGCTTTGTAAGATATGTGAAACAAAAAGGCAATTTGGGGGAAAAAGAAAAAAGGAAAAAAAAAGCTTTGTTGAACTGAAAAAGCAGTTTCCACGCCTACTCAGGAAAAGCCACATCTTGAACCATCTGAAACCCCTGACTGTGGCTGAAATATCCAACTGGTGGTGGGCTTGGGCGGTGGGAGCGAGGCTTGCCCGTTTCGGGTATGAATGGGAAAGGTCTGAATAGGAAGTCCTGCAGGAGTTTTTATTGCCTACTTCCTTTCGGGAAGATGGCATTGTTTCTCTCTACAATGACTAGGGAAAGGGTGTAAGTAAGACGGGTTGACAGCATCCTTCAAAGCTCCTGCTGGCTGCAGGAGTGCATGGGTCAGTATTTTTGTTCCTTGCAGAGCAGATCTTGGCTATTTATAAGTAAGATCACGCTGGTGCACAAGTTTCACTTCCCTAGAAAGGGTTCTTGGCATAATGTTTAGATTAAGAAAATGGTCTAAACACAATGCAAGAGGTATCTCCCCGCCTGCAGCGCTCTGTGTTTAAAAGTCAAGTTCTTTTCCCTCCCATAGACAACAGCTCCAGAAATATCCCCCTGAGCAGTCAGGCCACTGAACAGCCACCTGCCCAGAAAGCCAGGAAAGGGCAGCTTTGAACAGTTTCCTCTCCTTCTCCTTGACACATTCTTTACCAAAAAAAAAACCTTCTCCAACGTTAGTGGACTTGGACACAATGAATTTCATCTGAGGGGTTAAGGGAGGGCGCGCATTTAGAGCGAGAATAAAACAAATGTTTAAAAAACCCATTATTGGTTTCATTTCAATCCCTGCTCTCCATTCTTCCTCGGCGCCAAATGCCGTCCGCATGCTTGGTGCAGATGTTGTCACAGCTGCCCGCTCACATTGCTGACAGGATGCAGCGTGGGCTCCACCACTCAGGATCCCAGGAGGGTGACCCAACGAGACATAAAGCAAGGACAACTGCAGCAGAGCCTCCAAACTGCTGCCAGGGGGAATCTCTCTAAAATGCAAATCTGAGCACAGCACTCTCCTGCTGACAGCCCTGCCATGGCTCCCTATTGCTGCTCTCCAGGAACACTTCCAAGATCCTTAACCTGACATAGAAGGGCCTGCTCAATATCTCTCTGCTTGACTCTTAAGGCTTGCCTCTCTCTGCTCTCTTTCCTCCTCCCACCAACAACAGATACACTAGCTAGCCCTGCCACGCCGCTTATAGAGGCCTGAGCAAAACAAACTGCTCCAGGCCCAGTTTCAAATGTTGCTCCCATGTTGTTGACCTGTCAAACTCCTCTTCATCCTTCAAAACCCTACCTGCTTCTCCTCCTCTGTGAAGCCTTCCATGATCCAACCATAGCCAAAGTTAATCCTTCTCTCCTTGTACAACATCTGCATCTAAACATCCTTCTTACATGTTCTGGTTATTGTAGGTATCATACTATAGCCTACATGTGTGTCTACATGTGTCTACACCAGTCCACTGGTGAGACAAAGCCTGAGTTTTATTTCACCTTTTATCTTCAGCACCGGACACAGTGTCTGGCACATATAATGTGCAGAAAAGAAGGGAAAGAAAAAAGAGACAAAGAAAAAATGGGGAGAAAAGAAAGGAAATGATAATCAACTGTGTCACCTCCAGAGTAAAAGTACATCCAGGAAGCCAAGTCTGGAGCTACTGAATAATATTCTCAGTTGGATTTTTCTCCTTCCCCTGACCTGGAGTCTGTAGAGGATGAGAAGACTTCATATCGAAGAAACCAGTTTCATCTCAGGTACAGACATGCAAGTTCACACAACTCCATGTAATATGCATCCATTGTGCACCTATTACATTCAAGAACTAAAAATGTACCAACTTGTTCAGAAAAAGTTGTAAATAAAATAATTAGAATGAGCTTCTCGACTCTATGAAAAAGCCACCGCCTCTTCTCTCATAATAGCACCTGTGAGGTTTTCTTACTGCTGGAATATAACATGACATCTGCATGTCACATACACGCAGAAGGATTTCATTTTTAC
>NW_012105997.1:680267-682767 GCF_000951045.1 Mandrillus leucophaeus | reverse complement strand
AAAGAGTCAACTTTTTTGTTTAATGCCATCAATTTGTGATGGAGGAGACAGGTATTAGCTCGGGGACCTCCGCGGTCCCTGCTAGCTATTAGTTCCCTCCACAGCTGCACCAAACCCTGGATTATGAATCTGCCACGGCGGTCATTCATCAGTTTCACAGTCCACCCCGGCACATTCCAACAACAACAGAAACAGAACATCTCATCACACTGACTTCAACAACCGCACGGCTAAAATCCCAGTTATCAGCAGAAATAAATTTCATCATGTGTGTGCGACGAGGTGATGAAACCAAGTATAAATTATACGGGTTCAAGCATGCTGATGGTCCGGGGTGCGCAGCACCCGGCTCCCCGGGGCCGGGGTACTTCCTTTCTCTTGGCTGTCAAACAGGAAGCCTTTAAAAGTTGGCCAGAGAGTTATGGAATTACCTGTGGAAACATATTGTGAGGGTCAAGCCAAGGGTCGATTTGTCAGGCGGCCAGTGTCGGAATCCACACATCCACAAGCAGCATTTGTTTTCTTAACACTTTTTTTTTTCCCTTCCAGGATATGTAGCGGCAGAGGCCAAAGTCTATAAATTTCTGACTCTGCGCCCTACTCATTGTCCGAGTTTCCGCGTTTTTGATGACCGCTCTCTGCCGCCGGGAATTCTCTTTGATGGGATTTCAGGTTTCAGCAGCAAGGCCCTGTTTACTTTTCTCGATTCTAGACCCAAAGGAAAATGATACTTTGCTAATTCCCTCCTCGGAAAGCCCTCATCTCCTGGTTCTTGTTCCTTGGGATTAAAAGTTGTGACTTCAACTTTTTCTTCCTCGGCTCTAGGATGAGAAAACTGAGAAAACCGTGATGGCCAAAAATGTGGTGATGATCGGAGAAAGCAGAGACAGAAATGAACCCAGGCAGCGAGTCAGCAGCCCTCCTCCTGGATACTGATATACTTTTGGTGTCGAATGTCCTGGGATGCTTCTCGTCACAGAAATATTCACATTGTAAAGTGCACATATTCAGCACCTTGGGGCTGCTAAATGCCAAAGCATCAATGATACTGTCGAGAATTAGGAAGAAAAAGGAAAGAAACACTGAGCCCAGAAAGCTGCCTTACCTGGATTCTCTGGTTTTTGCATTACTTGGGAAGCTAGTGCTAGACCGTTAGCCCACTGGAAAATGACGTTTTTTAAAATGGTCATCTGAGTCACTGCCTGGGGATTCTTCAACAATGACGACTAACAGTAAAAAATAATACAAATCTCAGATGCCCATGCCTCCCACAATGGCTGCATGTAACTTTCCCCACCACCCCCCACCAGCCCTGCCTGGTCATTGCCAGATCTTTACGTCTGCTAATGTCCAGAAAGTGGCAGTTGGATGCAAAGTTTCAGTCCATTAAAATCAATGAAGAATAGATGAAGTAGAGTACGCCTGGTTTGGGGGATCTGTCGTCCCCAGCCCCTGGAGTCCACATGCAGCTCTCCCTAATTTACCTTGGTTGGAGTTGGAGGGGCTTCCCTGGGAGTTGCATGGGTGCTGACCACAAGCACGTGATGTAGTGCTGATTTTTGGCTAACTACGAAGTAGTTTCTATAGTGACAATAATGTGCACCTATTGGGAATATATAAAATTAGAGAGAATTCCTGTTTGCTTTGGTTCTCTTTCTGGAGTAATTACAGTGACTGCCATTCATGCCTGTTCAGTTGCCCTGATTATTCCAGAGCCACCAGAATAACCCAGCTATTAAGGTTGAGTCATGTGAAGGAGCATACGGCAAAGTGACAACTTGTCATGTTGGCGTTATCAATGCTGCAGAATTCTTGCATTTCAGACCCAACGCTTGCAATATGTCTGAGTATTTAACTTGAGCTTGTAGGGGTGGGCAGCCCTTGAAGGCCTCAGAGTGAGCAGCTTCTAAAGGGTTTTATTTTTCCTTTATTTATGGCAAAATCATGCAATTCTCTATTTGGTAGTCATTTAACCAGAACACATGCAGTTTGTTAAATCCCATCAAGAAAAATCCTGAGTCTTTAAGAGGATGAGCCAGGCGGGATGGTGAGCACCACCATCTCCTTTCTCACACAAGGGAATTTTGGTTTCTTGGGTCAGCATCAAGCTTGGGCCATTAGATCAGATCTAGCGTCTTCTGGGAAGCATCCTTTGCGGTGACTGACAGAGAAAGTTCTAACTTTTGCAAAGAATGCAGACTGGGGACACACACACACACACGCACACACGTGCTGTAGATGAAGTTTAAGGATAAAACAAACACGACGACTCAAAACTCACCCTAACACTGAAGGTGCAGGAATTCCTCCTGTCCCTTATTTTTCCCGATTTGGAGCACAGGTGCACTTTCCTGAGTTTTCAGAAACTAATATGTACATGCCGTGCAAAGCTTGGAAACATGTAAAACAAAATAGCCTAGAGAAAGTTACCATTGACAGCTGACAGACTGTGCAGTTTTGCTGGCGAGAAATCACATAAGTAAGAAAACACAAGTGCAGC
>NW_012105997.1:604312-680217 GCF_000951045.1 Mandrillus leucophaeus | reverse complement strand
GGATGGTGAGCACCACCATCTCCTTTCTCACACAAGGGAATTTTGGTTTCTTGGGTCAGCATCAAGCTTGGGCCATTAGATCAGATCTAGCGTCTTCTGGGAAGCATCCTTTGCGGTGACTGACAGAGAAAGTTCTAACTTTTGCAAAGAATGCAGACTGGGGACACATACACACACACACACACACACACACACACACGTGCTGTAGATGAAGTTTAAGGATAAAACAAACACAACGACTCAAAACTCACTGTAACACTGAAGGTGCAGGAATTCCTCCTGTCCCTTATTTTTCCCGATTTGGAGCACAGGTGCACTTTCCTGAGTTTTCAGAAACTAGTATGTACATGCCGTGCAAAGCTTGGAAACATGTAAAACAAAATAGCCTAGAGAAAGTTACCATTGACAGCTGACAGACTGTGCAGTTTTGCTGGCGAGAAATCACATAAGTAAGAAAACACAAGTGCAGCATGATATTAATACCTGCCTAAGTGGAAGTCACTGCACAAGTCAACACCTTAGTGAGCCCTGTTTGCCTCACTCCACATTATGCTGCTCGGCGAGGTAGGCTTTCCTGATACGGCCTACGGTGCAAAATGCCTGATGACTCATGGAGCCGATCTGGAGGAGGAGGCAGACCCCTCGGCACCAGAGGCCAGAGCTGGCAGCCGCAGGGCATGGTAGCAGGCACTCAGGATGTCCTCCCATCACAAGAGAGGTGCCGCCGGGGCGGGTTGGCTGCTGCTTGGGAACACAGAACAGGGAGGGGGTAGAAGAGAGTCTGGGAGTCTCTCTAATTTTTCTAGTGCAGCCTAGAAGCTCTGCCCAGCTAGTATCAATCGAAGGCCGGCAGGGGCAGGGACTCAAAAAAGCAGACAGCCATGGTGGGCATGGCTCTGGAACCACAAGAAGAAGGGGATGGAGAGTGAGTCACCACCACACGGACCTTAAGTGGACACATGGGGAACACCCAGTTCAAACCATGGAACAGGGTGATATGTGGGTAACTCATTGTTTTTAACGAATAGGCTTTGTTTGGGGAGCAGTTTTAGGGTTACGAAACAATGAAGCAGAGGGGACAGAGGGTTCCCCTCTTCTCTCTCAGCCTGCCCATCCGTGCACCCCCAGACGTTCCCCGATGATGAGGACCTTGCATTGGCTGGTATATTTGTTACAATTGATGAGCCAATGCTGAGGCCTATTATTATTAACCAAGTCCACAGTCTACATTAGGGCTTGCTGTCTGTGCTGGGTATTCTGCAGATTTCGACAAATCGTAATGTCATGAATCCACCACCACAATAATACATGCGGCCCTAAAATTCCCCTGTGCTCTGTCCTCCCTCCCGTCTAGTTCCTGGCAAACACTGATGATGTCTGATTTTATAAAACACTGTCAGAGTGCTTAACATGTACCAAGGACATGCAGAGGCCATTATGTGCATGACTTTATTCATCCTCCTAACAATCTGTGAGGAAGTTATTATTCTAATCCTCATTTTAAAATGAGGATCGAGGCACAGAGAGTGTGTGACTTGCCTGCGGTCACACAGCTGGTGAAGGGCTGCAGTGAAACCCACCATCTGGCCCCAGTCCTTGCTCTTCCCACCGTGCCGTAGGGGCAGACGGGGGTCCAGCTGTGAGTTATGAATGAGCATGGGGTGCGGCCGTGGAGACAGTTATCCAACACAGTTCTGTGCTGCCAAAGACGAAGGGTGTCAGGTTAGGGAAAGATGACAAGGTAGACCAAAAATTACAATGCCCATCATCGTACAACCATTTCTCTTAGGACATAGACCTGATGCCACAGAGTGTCAAAAAGTGCAAACAACTGAGCACTTGCCATGCGCTGCATCTTGCCGAGCCTCTGATCTGAATCATCTCATGTGACCCTCAAAACAGCCCCAAGAAAGCCCCCTTGGATTCTTCCCGGCTTCTTCCCCTTTTGCGGAGGCCCCTTCCCGGTTGGGTTGTTTTTTTGGTTTGCGGATTTTGACCCCTTGTTGATTGGGGGGTTGGGTTTTGACCCCGGGGTTTTCCCCCTGGCCCATGCTCCAGCCCCTGTGCTCTCTTAGACATGGACTAAACTGAGCTGTGAGCCATGAGCTGTGAGCCATTCTAGTTAGAGCTGTCATGACCTGTGCAGGTCACTCGACCTCTCTGGGCCACATTTGCAAAAGGTTTCTGTGGGTCATTCCAACCCTCAGATTGGAGTCCTCTTTCAATCCATGATGCTAAAGCTCCATGTGCATAAAATACATGGATTATTGGTGCAGATCTAGCTTGAACACTGAAAGCGTTGGTTCTTCTTTGGAAAAAAGCATCAGGTGTGACCTGAGCCCAGGGAGTCAGCCCTCACCAGGGCTCTTGTGGAGTAGAGCCTGGCTGGCCACTGGCTTCCATGGGGTCCCACCAATGCCAGCTGGCCATGAAGACAGGGCCAGGATGCAGGCAGAGCAGGGCCGGGACCTCACCTGACTGGGGCCATCTCAGTGCCTGCCCTGGTGGGTCGCGGGCCCCTCCACTGGCTGCTGTCACTGGGCAGGAGGCTGACACAGACTGGACCTCCTGGAGCAATTCCACCAGGTAGGGACCGGCCACAGGAAGGGGTCAGGTCATTGCTCTTATAGAAATTGTTCAGGAAGAAGCATTATACCTTAAACAGGGCACTTCAAGTGATGGGGGCATCACTCTGGCCTTAGGCCCAGCCATCGACATGTGCGTAGATGAATAGGTCTTGGCCTGTTCGGTGATGGAGAGCAGGAGGCTGGTGCTGTCTGGCTTCCCAGCTCAGTAAAGTCTCCATCACTCTGTCTGTAAAATGTCCAGGTTCTCCTAGAGAATGGTGGCTCCCTCTGTCTGAGCCAGTTGGCGAGCAGAGCCCCTGCAGTAACTCCCTGGCCCACGTTCTCATCAGAACCTGGAGTCCAGGCCGCTGCCTGCTTATTTAAGAGACTCTGCAGCAGCTATGATTCTCAGCCTCAGGAATTAACCCTATTTTCAAGGTCGATCGCTGTCCATCCCCTCACCTGGTCCCTACCTGATCTGATCCTGTCTCCCTAGCCCATCCTCTCCAAAGCCTTTCAAGTTTGAAGTCAGCTGCACTGATGGGTCACACCTGAGTTCCACCTGCCCCGCCATCAGGAGATGGATCTGGCCTGGGTCCTGGCAGTTCCTTCCTTGTATGAGCATGACAGCCTCAGTGCAGAGGTCCCTGTGAAGAGGGTAGCTGCCACCAGTACCCAGCCCTGTGAGGAGAGGTAGCTGGCCCCAATACCCAGAGAGCTGTCACTGTCACTTGGGGAGAGGTGGCAGCTCCAGGAGTTGGACTGGGACTGGAGAAGGGAGTGGAGGAAGCTCATGAGGAAAGTGGACTGCCCAGTCAGCAGGCATGGTCAGAACGATGTTTCATGAGCTCTTTCTAACTGGATGGTGGTGGAGAAAGAAATGGGCTGCCCCAGCACTCACAGGTTCCTGGTGGCTCCAGGAATGTGAGCCATAAACAGGTGGGCCCTACATCCTTTCATTCAAACACTCATTGAAAACACACTTTCCAAAGTCATGGAATCAACCCCAGTGTCCATCAGTGATAAACTGGATACAGAAAATGTCATACATGTATATCACGGAATACTATGCAGCCATAAAAGGAATAAGATTATGTCTTTTGCAGGGACATGGATGAAGCTGGATGCCGTTATCTTTAGCAAGCTAACACAGCAACAGAAAACCAAATACTACACATTCTCACTTGTAAGTGGGAGCTAAATGATGAGAACACATGGACACATAGTGGGAAACAACACACACTGGGGTCTGGAGAAGGGCAGGGCGAGGAGGGAGAGCATCAGGAAGAATAGCTAATGGATGCTGGGCTGAATACCTGGGTGATGGGATGATCTGTGCAGCTAGTCACCATGGCACATGTTTATATATGTAACAAACCTGCACATGCTGCACATGTAGTCCTGAACTTGAAATAATAGTTGGAAATAAAAGTAAGGAAGCATCCTTTCCTCAGGCACTGACCTAGGCTCTAAGCAGGTGATGATTAATTTAGCAAGGTGAACGGGCATGTGGGTGAGACAATGTGTGATTTGTGCAATAATACTGGATACATGGGCCTGAAAGGGAGGGCCTTCGTCCGTCTGAGGTGGCCACTTCTCACTTGCTCTGGTTTGGGTACAGAATTGTCCAAATGTGTTCTACAAGCTGCGGGCCTCCCAGAAGATGATGTAAGGAATATCAAAAACTTTGGTGCTGAAGAACATTCTCAACGCGCTGCACTAACACAGCTCAAGCGCTCCTTTCTACAAGGCTGGTTGACCGTTCATATGCTGATGTGATCAGGGGTCATCAAGATCAGGGGTCACCAGGGGTCCCACAACACCATGAGATCACGAGACCCACTCTTTCAATGGACTTCTCTAGGGATCGGTCCACAGAGCACATTTAGGAAAACTCTGGATTTGATACTTTCTCGGGCTCCTTTCAGCTCACAGATTCCGCACGCTATCTACAACTGGTGGGGCCGTCCCTCAAACTGTATAACTCTATCCGCCAAGTTCTCCCTCCTCACTCCCAGCTCCCCTGCAGACAATTCTCCCCACTTCTACCAAAAAGCAGGGTCCCAGAGCTTCTGACTGGCACATTCCATCCCAGGCATCCTGAGAAACTCCCAGCGGCTCTTTGGACATCAGGATCATGCTTCTATAAGTCCATTATAACCACTTCCTGGACAAGATGCTTATTCATTTGATGCCAAAGTGAAATGACACAGACCTCTTCATCCTTTGTTTTCTTATCTGTAACCTGGAGATCCTGTTATGACCTACTTCGTAGAACTGCTGTGATGGCTAAATCAGGGTTGCCAGAAAAACACAGGGTGCCCAGTTCAAAATATGCTTTCAGATACACAGTGGATAGACTTTCAGTGTAAGTATATCCCAAATACTGCATGAGGCATACTTACACCAAAATTTTTGTTATGTATCTAACATTCAAATACAACTATGCATCCTGTGTTTTCATTTTCTAAACCCAGCAACCCTAATTAAATTATGTAAAGCAATTCACACCGTACCTGGCATACGAATAAACTCAGTGATTGGTGCTAATGATAGTTACATTTGCTTATTGGTCAGTCTGTGGTCCTGGGCTCCGAGTTTGAGAGAGAGAAATCTCTTATTTCCATCTCTGAGTCCTTGGTGACCAGGTTAGCAGCTGGAGTGTGGGCAAAGCCACGCACTGTGTGTTGAATTAAAGGGTAGCCTGGAATTCAGAGCTTCTTAGAAGGACAACAGTGCATGAATATGATCCACCATCAATCGTATCCCCCTTCCTTTTTCCCTGTTCTGCTACAGTGGAACCCACGGTGGCTAGTTTAATTGTTTATTATTCAGCAAATACTTGTGGTATTCCTACCACTTCCTGGATATTTCATCATATATAGGGAGAGAAGAGATGCATCAGAGATAGGCCTTTCTCTCTAAGGGAAAACAAAAAGTCACCCAACCAGTACCTTGGTGCGGTGTGGAGTGACATTATAATCCTGCCATATTGAGGAGTGGAAAGGACTTCGGTGGCTGTAGAAAGCTGCGTGCATGTCCTCAGCCAGGGGAACAGTTCACGCACTGACACCGAGGAGGGGAGGCATGCGAGGGTACAGAAATGTGAAGGCTGGTGGGGGTGTTAATGCCCCGTGGCTGCCGTCATGAAAGAGGAAAAGTCTGGCGGCTTAAAGCAATCGAAATGTCATCTCACAGTTTCAGAGGCCAGAAGTCTGAAACCAAGGGGCAGCAGGTCCCCACTCCCTCCAGAGCCTCTGAGGGAGCTCAGGGAGCATTTCTTTGCCTCTTCCAGCTACCAGGGCTGCAGGCACTCCTGCGCTCACATCTGCATCCCTCCGATCTCTGCCTACGTCTTTCCACTACCTTCCATTCTCTGTGTGTGTCTCTTATAAGGACATTCACCCTTGGATTTAGGGCCCGGCCAGATAATCCAAGATGATCTCATCTAAAGATCCTTAAGTAATCATATTTACAAAGACCCTTCTTCCAAATGAGGTGACTTTCCCAGGTTCCAGGGCTGGGACATGGATGCATGTTTTAGGGCCACCTTGGGTGGAAACCCAGGACGATGGGGCTAAGGAGCTGCTGGAGAGGAGTTGGAAAAACGGGTGTGGAGCCACATATGAAGGGTTTTCTGTGTGAGGCTGAGTGCAGGCTTTATGCTACAGGCCCTAGGGAGCCATAGATGGTTTCATCCTGAGAGTGGCTTGCTTGGAATTGTATCCTGAGAGGCGCACTAGAGTAACACATTCAGGGGAAGGGGAGCCAGGAGAGACAGGCTAGGAGGGAAGGAGGGAAGGTACAGCAGACAAAGGGCTTCAGGGAGAGGACCCCACCCGCCGTCCCGTCCCGAGGGTCTCTAACTCCACGATTACGCATCCACTTCCCATCAGTGAGGCCCCAGCCCAGGACCATAGTCAGGCCTGTTTCTGCAGAACAGGGAGGCGCTGCCAGTCTAATCCTGGCTCCACAGAGAGCGTCTCTGCCTTGTGAGGAAAAGGGATGCTCAATGTGGAAGCCACAACAATTAAACCGTTTCTAAAAGCAGCCCCATGCCCCTCCCCTGTGCCACCTGGCAGGAACAGAACCCCAGGCCTCTTCCAGGAAGGAGATGAAAAGCATTTAGCTCCATCAGTTACAGAAAGAAAGGCCACGGAGGCAGCCACGAGCTCAAGTGACCTCAGCGTCCTCTTTCCCTGCACTCACTGGTGAGAAAGCTCTGTGGAGCGTTCCAGGGAAACAGGCCACCTTCACAGTGACACAAGGACCACTCTGCCTTGTCCGAATTAGACTGTGCCTGGGACGTTTCCCAATCCTTCCCCCCACACCCGCTTTGCGGCAGAATGCTCTGCTCCCTCAGGAGTATCCCTGAAATCTGTCTGCCTGGAGGAAAATCCTGAGTCTCCTGAAACAGGCCAAGTCCCTATGCTGCGCCCTTGTGCAGACCACACCCCCCCAGTATCATGGTTTGCAATGAAATACCCAGGCAGCCCTGAGGCCGTGTGATCCCTGCAGACCCACTCTCCCGCCCTGCTCGGCAATCCCGGTGAAGTCACGGACTGTGTTTTGCTCGCCGCTGCCTATCCCAAGTACTGCTGGGTTCTCTGTACACCGCGGTATGACTAGGCTCTCCAGCACAGAGAGGATGCGCCTGCAAAAACCACCGGATGAGGGAAAGAATGGACAAACGGCAGCCACGGAGCCAGAGGCCTCGCGTATGGAAGTGTGGAGCAAGACAGCATCTGCCTTTGAGACATTCACATTTTACTATAAAATGAGACATTATTTCCTAAAACAGACAAATGAGCAGAATACTTCAGTGTATTTGGCGTATGCATATGTATGCATATATGAAGAGAAACATGGGGCACCCAGCCTTCCTGAACATCCAGGGAAGCGTCTCAAACTGGCAATCCACTAATAAGTCCTCAGGCACCGAGCAGTGAACACAGCGGCTGGAGAGGGCTTCACTCTGGGAGGCGAGACCTGGCTTCACTCTTTCCCTCCTGTCCACGCGGAAGCCCATGGACAGCGGAATGGCCTAATTGATCCCCTGCCAGCCAAGTCTTGGTTCCAAGAGGCTGCAGCCTGCCTGTTTGGAGCTGGACGGAAGGGCCTGCTTTGCCCGCCCCACGCGAGCTCCGCGGAAGGCACCTGTTTCTGAAGGCTCTCACTGCACGTGCTCCGCTGGAGCGGGCCTCTCATTAAGAGAGGCAGACTGCGTCACGGCAGGGCAGTGCTAATTGGATGTGGTTGAAGGCTCAGGAGGGGAAGCAGAGACAGTTACTGACCTGTACCCAGCACTGATGACGACACAGTCATGCGATCACCCAGACACCGCGGTGCTGCCTCTCCTCGCTCGACCCCCTCTTCTCTGTAATGTAGACATCCGACTATTTTTTTTTAATCTTCTTGTATCAACTGTTACATCTGCCTGTGAAACAACTGGGAAGGATGCAGTGTCCATTTTGCTATAACTCCAAGCAGAGGAGAGGAGAGGAGAGGAGAGGACAATACTCAGATCAGATTTTCAGAGAAAGGCCCATACATTCCATGCCAATTTCATCCAGGAAAAACCTGAAAATAATATGCACGGACGTTAACACCAAGACATGGACTGAAACTGCAGCTTAGAAGCACCTTCCTGTTTATTCCTCTCAGCCGCTGGCATTCAGAATTATTTTTTAGTAACAGAAGCAATGATCTGGTACATTTCTAGAAGGAATGCTTATGCATACAGGGTTGTTCAGCACCTCACACTCAGGAGCTGCAGCCCAGAGAGCCAAATGACTCGCTAGGCAGAAACAGGAGTGTGGGCACTGGGCGTGGTGTTCACGTGTGGTGTGTGCGCATGTGTGTTGTGTTTACACGTGAATGTGTGACTGCTTACATGCATGTGTGGTCATTAGCACACGTGGCACACACATATGTATGTAACTTGTGCACACTTGCATGCTATGCATATTCACATGCATTGTGTACATGTATGTGAGGTCTATGCATACAACTGCACGTGTAGCTATGTGCATCCATATGTGCACACGTGCAGTACACACAGGCAGTGCACATGCAGCTGTGTGTGCCTGTGGCTGTGTGCACCTGTATGTGTATGTGTGTGGCATGTGTGCACTTGTACAGTCCACAGGTATGTGTGTCCACATGCATGTGTGGTATGCGCATGCATGTGTGTCGCTGTGCACTCTCATGTGTGTGCACTGTGCCTGTGCTTGCATTCCTTTGAGGCTTCAGATTATGCATCTGAGTGTTTCTAGAGAAACACCATGGGACACAGGGTCCGGGAAGTGCCTGGGCGGGAAGCTCCATGACCCAAGCAGAGGTCTGAGTTCATGTGGTGCAGCTGGGAAAGAAGACGCTGTGGGCAGATGCCTCACTTGAGCTCAAGGCCCTGGGGCTGGCAGCCTGGGCAGGAGGCCTGGCACAAAGCAGTCCCCTGGCTGCTGCCCTGTGGCCGTGGGGAGGGAGGAGGCATTTTGAAACTCTTAGTGGTCAGCTTTAAATAATCATGCACAGGCAGGTCTCCAGGTGCCAGTAGGAAGTGAGTGGTGAGGGACTGTAGAAAGGGAGGGGAGCACTCTTCTAAAGAAGCTGGCCAGGATCAGGGTGACAGCAACAAAATGTTGCTTTGATGGTTTCAGAAGGCAATAGCTCCTCCTCGACCTAAATGCCGACTACAGAGAACTGCAAGCCTTAAATTCATTAGGTCTCAAACTCCTACTCAGGGAAAATCCCTGGAATGATCTAGAAGCCTGGAAATGTGACCTTGTGCACTATGCAGAGAGAGAGAGCCCCAGGTACCTAACCCATGGCACATTTTCCTGTCCATCTGCCTCCTTCATTAAGACAGGAATTGCCAGTGGGACCTGTGCCCCCAATCCCAGACTCTAAGAATCACAAATCATCTCTCTTTGTAAAAGAGAAATCCAGGGCTGACTCCCACCCAGACCCGTGGCAACCATAGCATGAGAGACCCGGCCAAGCAGTGCCCAGATGGCAAGAAGCGTGGTCCCTCACCTCTCAGGACACTTGCGTGTGCCGTGGCTCACAGCTGTACGCAGACCGGCCGGCAGGGCTCAGGGGGACAAGCAATGTGGTTGCTGGCAGGAAATCTCAGTCGGCAGCGCTGCACCTGCTGTGGGTGCTGTGGCCAGGCAACTCACCGCGCCCCTGCTGCTTGCTCTCTTTTGCTTCCTTTGCACAGCATTGGGTCAAGTCTAAACTTCCAGTGGTGTTTTTTATTCCAGGCACACCTTGAGGAAGGTCACAAGGTCCCTTTGGAAAAGAGATTGGAGGACAGCTTAATGAAACTTCAAGAAGCACCATTTCAAATAAGGAGTGAGCTTCCAGGTGGCCTTCTGCTGCCCCCTTTAAGAAATGTCCCCATCTTAAGAATGGCAGACTCAGCAAAAGGAAATGAAGATCTTCCAAAAGCTACTGAGAAGCCATCAGAAATTTACATGATGAGAATTCTTGAGTCTGGAACCTTTCAAAAGGCCCAAACTGCAGTCCAGTGCTGGGACGGACAGCTCCGGTGTCATTTCTGCAATGACAGGGGGTGTGCCCCCTCTCCCAGGAATTCACACGAGGCCCAGTAGCCTCCCTGCTACAGCATCTGGGGTGCTTGGCCACAGGAACCTGTCCCAGGGGAGAGGGCCTCATGTCAGCACCTGCACACCTCCGGCCACCCGCCCACTTCACCCAAGCACAGCCTGGCACTCCATCATCTTACAGACCTCTGGTTTATTGAGAGACCACTCAAAGTCATTTGCAGCTGATCTTCCACACCTGCCATTAAGCAGATAATTAAAGGAGGGGAAGCCTGGACCAAGGGTGTTCTGTGCACCCCTTCGGCCTGTGTGTGTGCTTCTATGAGGCACCTCAACGTGGATCCAATCTGCAGAAGAATTCCAACTCTTGCTCACAGGTTGCACCACTCCACCACTGCGGGCGTGCCTCCTGGGATCACTGTTTTCTTAAAGTATAGAGTGAATTCCAGGTGATTCCTAGAGTCACAGAAAGCGGCAATGTCCAAGTCATGGCTCCCAGGGCTGGGTGCGTTCACGCCCCTGCACAGACCTTGTGTGAGGAGGGACAAGGGGCTGGGCACAGCAATGCCCCCTAGGTAGAGGCCCTCTGAATGAGGACCTCGAGGCAGCATGAGTCACAGGTGCCTGGGCAGGTCCAGCTGCAGGATCACCTCCAGGGTCCAGTAGATATGGAATAGGAGGAAGCAAGTTCTTCCTGTTCCTTTCCTGGATGAGCCTGATTTGGCAGTCAGCAGATTTATGAACTCTTCCATGGATTATGATGTGCCAGGGGATGGACCAGCGTTACCATCTGCCTAAGCGTTCTCCTTCCATCTTAGTTTACCTTGAACGAAATACAAATAAAACCTTACATTTGCGTGATGCTTTATGGTTTATACGGTATTTCTGCAGGCATGATTTCCTTATCCCCCAAACCTGTGCAGTATGATGGGTCTTTCTGTCCTTGCCCTGACATGTAGCTTACCCAAGAAAGTCACTAGAGTGAACCAAGCAGGTGTCTTAAGGTCAGTCCTTCTGCCAGCTGGTACAGGGCTCTTTCCACCACACCCCAGGCACCCAGATAATCTGGCTACTTTGCCAAATTATTGAACAATGAGGCTTCTTTAAAACAGAGGTCTCGTTGCCTGAGAAGCCGTGTGGGGCTCCAGGATGGGCAGAGCAGGAGTTGGCAGCTGGGCCAATGCAGGCTTCACGCCAGTGTCCTCATGGCTGGGGTGAGAGGTCATGTGCTTGCTCTGGGCCTCCCAGTAAGGGGATTGGAGCTGACATCCCTTCAGAGGTCCCTCTGTCTATTTCTAAAAATCATTAGAAAAGAAGTTGGAAGAGCTGAATAGATGCTTAATTTTTTGAAGTTCAGAACAATCTTTTGGTGAACACATTCTAATGGGAAGTAACCAAGTGTTATTCCTGAAGAAATGTGGTCCCTCCTATTTTTTAGATGTAAAATCTAAATACAGTTGCTAACTCACATAGCTGCAGTCACAGAATGTGGCGGGCTGGGGGTAGGTGGAGTTGAGGGTACTCTCTGCCTGGGTTCTGGGTGGCGAGAACACAGGCTGAAGCTGGATGGGAGGGCAAAGAGTGCACATATCAAGAACTTCAGGACACAGACCTGGAAAGAAGCCGTTTGGGAGCAGAGCCCTTGGCGCTCCTTTCTACTGAACTCCTCAATACGATTCGACGCAGCTCCTTCCCACACCATCCAGGAATAGGACTTGGAGCTTCTGTCCAATAGCTTCGAGAGTAATTGGGGCCTCTTTTGGTATTTCAGCTTAAGAGAGATGTAAAGGCCTTCTCCTGTCCAGGGAGTAATCTCCCTGAGGTCACCTCCTGATGACCTGCATCCCTGGGCAACGTGGGAACAAGGGAGAGTGGAGAAGCTAAGGACAGTTAAAAAATATGGCCACAGGAGGGTGGGAGTGGGGAGGAGAGTGGCTTTGAGGTTCTCCTGAAACCTCTGAGTCCCGCTGTCACAGTGTGGCCCAGAGTCTAGATTTAGGAAGGTCCTGCTACTCTAAAAAGTGTCTCGGCAACATCCTAAATCTCCCAATGAAGATATCCATCTGTCTGATGAGCTCTCTGGACACATGTACAAATATCCCAGGAAGAATTCAGAGGAGGAAACCTCCCTGTCACAGAAGGACTCTGTTTAATCAGACTGTCTTCTGCCCCTCCCAGAGACAAGGACTCAGAGAGCCTTTTCTAAAGTATGTTTTGATAAGCACTTTGTTTAAGAGACACTTCCTGAAAAGACTATAGATAGGACTTCTCAGAACCTTGTTCACTTTGCTTACCCAAGGTTTCCAAACTTCTTTGACTATATGACCATTTTTGCCATTGGGCCTTTGCATGTGACTTGGGAAATGCTGCACTAAGGAGAAAGAGTTCATCTTAGAGTTCCCTTGGTCTGAGCAAGAGTTCTCTCCCTTTGGAGACCAGGCCCAGGAGGACAACTTGCAAAGGAAGTGGTCCCAGGGTCCAGGGGAGAGTGAGGAGGAGTGGCAGACATATAGTCAGCTCTTCCTGGTCCTGACCCACCGACTTTCTCCACAAAGACACCAGACTTCCTACCCTGTGCCACAGCCTTGCAGGCCCATTCATTTGAGAATCTCACCATCACTCAGTGTTTCTGTTCTTCGTTTTTTTGTTTTCTTGGTTTTTTGTTTTTTTGTTTTGAGACAGAATCTCCCTCTGTTGCCCGGGCTAGAGTGCAGTGACACTATCTCGGCTCACTGCAACCTCCATCTCCCAGATTCCAGTGATTCTCCCGCCTAAGCCTCCTGAGTAGTTGGGATTACAGGCGTCTGCCACCATGCCCAGCTAATCTTTGTATTTGTAGTAGAGATGGGGTTTCACCATGTTGGCCAGGCTGGTCTCTAACTCCTGACCTCAGGTGATCCACCCACCTCGGCCTTCCATAGTGCTGGGATTACAGGCATGAGCCACTGCGCCCAGTCTGTTCTTCGTGGTCTTAAGCACCAGAGCAGCCATCCCGGTGACTGTACACACACACACACACACACGGAGAGCTTGCTGAATGTAACAAACAATAGTTCTGTGGGATTACAACTGGATCTTCTCCCACCAAAACTGCTTGAGCAATCCTGGAGGCTCCAGGGGCGGCTGCTGTGAGCTCCAGGCCCTCTCCTTATGTTTCCATCCCTGGTATACTAAAAGGAAGGCACGAATAACCCAGTCATCACTGGACACGGAGGCGTCTCATTTGTCCTCAGATAATCTCCTCTTGTTCGGCTACAGGCACAGTAAGCACAGGTTAAATGGAGAACCCACAAAATTGGAATTTGCATTCAGGCTGACCATGATGGAAAGACAATGGTAATGAAATAGAACGTAAGTTTGATGTCTGGGTATGCGTTTCACGTGACTCCATCTGAATTTTTTTAAGTCCAAAATATTTGCGATTAAGCTCGCTCTTGACCAAATTAAATCGAAATGTCTCTCATTTCACACAATAGGCATGGTCCTGAGAAACTACATGAGAAAAGAATTTTTAAAAATCAAATTATATTTTTCAAAGTACTTTGAGAGCTTTCTATTTAAAAGAATCCCACAAGGAATCCTCCCTTAGAATGAAGAGTGTTATTGTAATGCAAATGATCACCTCCTAATTTATCTGTTTTCTAAATTCAAATAAACTCTAGTTTATTCAGAATGGTCAAAGAGCAGGGTCTTGTGGTTAATTGAATATTCATGTTAATTTGGAATCAGCATATATACCATGTGTTGATTACCAATTTTCACGAAACAAGAATATAATAAAATACAATAAAATACACTTAACAACAAAATGATGCTGAACCTAATTACTTTTTCTTTGATACTCCAAAGGCGTGCAGGACCTCGAAGCACACAGGCTGAGTTTTGAGAAAGAGATTAGGCTGAATTGTACTGAGGCTGGGACAGGACATGACGTGGGAGCTTTGGTTTTGACATCGATGTTTTTAAGTTTGTTTGTTTGTTTGTTTGCTTTTTGCCCTCATCTTGTTTCAGAAAAGAAAAACAAAAGCCCTGAAGCTCAGAGTATATTTTTTCATGTCCTAGAAATGTGCAGTCTCCAGCTCTCTGGGTCGTTTCAATGTGGCATGGACAACATGGGCACAGGTAGACCCCTTTTTCAGGAAGCCAGTCAAATTCAGAAAGAAAAGCAAGATTGAGCTGTTCTTCTCTGCTGGCTATCTAATGAGGTGCGGGAAAGGCCAACAGTTCTGGAATAGGCCACACTCACAGACAGTGCCTGCCCTAGGAATAGATGGTGATCTCGATTTCACATAATGATGAAGGAAATGATTCGTTTCAAAAGCAAAGCACACAGCACCCATCCCCCATCCCTGAAGCAAAGTCTTATCCTTTTGCTTCTCTCCAAATACCCTCTATCCACGCCGTGGGCTTGAACTTGTTAAGCACACTCCAGCCCCAAAGTTCTTGATGCTTTAAAATCCATTCCCTTCCCTGTGGTTTGTTAGAACTGCTTTTCCAAGGAGTCCAGCAACCATCTATTCCTATTTAAGCAAATAAGGTTAGCTGCCTTTTGCCATTCACAATTCAACAGTCCTCCTAAATTAATTTTTCCAAAAGTAATTCAAATAAAAGCTTGGTTGCCACTACTCTTTTCTGAGCCACAAGATTGAATAAGGCATCTGAATAAAAATGTGTATTACAGCCTTCTTTAATATTTAAGCATGACATTCATTGATTTGTTTCTTGTTTTCTGCAAACCTTGACAACATGATAAAATAAATCATAAGAACAAAATATAGTGGTAACATCTTTTATGGACTTCACATAGTCATCAATCTCAAGCTGTGAGTGAATTATCAGTACAGCAAAAAGATCTATGTTTTAAGATCTCCAATAGCACACTGGCTGGGGGTTTCTCACAAGCAAACTCAAGGCGAGTGACTGATAAGCATCATTATTGTTTTCTGAGAGTCTAGTTTATGGTGTGTAGTGGAGGTGTTGGCATATATGTTTCGGAAGCAAAGGTTTGATCAATTCTAAGTAGACATCTACCAACATATAAAAAATATAACAAGCCTTCCTGCTGAGCAGAATTATAGTATCCGCCACCCCGTGTCAGCCTGACAAGCCCCGTGTTGTGCTTCTGATTATATTTAATACAGAATTAACCTTTCTTAATGTGATAACTCTGTGTGAAACATGGATCAAACTGTAGATATCTGGACATGTTCCCCATTTTATGTGTCTTTTGATTTTTAGCAACAGCATTGTAAATGCAAAAGGAAAAAAGAAAAAAAGCCAGGAATTGTCATCTAATTGCCACTCCTTGAACATATATAAACAAAAACCTGGAGAAACAATAACCTATTCCAAAGGTGACCCAACCTGGAGCTGGTGCTAGCTAGAGTTTAGAATAATGGAAAAGAGTCTGAAGATTGTAACACCAAGCACAACACAGCCTTTCCACAATCATCACTGCCTACAACTGTGAGACTGTGTCCCCACCATGCCCTCTCCAGGGAGCCTGCAGCCACCGACCCAGCCATTTGTGAACCCACCACAGGGCCTCTACATATTTGCAAACACCTGAACCAGCATAGTCCAAGTGCTGTCTTGTTCTTTTAGCATTATGTTCTTGCAATCTAAATGATACTTCCTTTTTTAAAAAAAGTTGCAATTTCTTCTGTGTGGATGGTGGCCCTCTATGGGGCTGAAGGCTTTAAGGGAAAAATCACCAGCAAGCGATACGTAAGCAGCAACGAATTCAATTGCAGCAAACCACAAGAGGATTATTCAGTGAGATTCCCCAAATCATGATCAACACTTATTCCTGGTAAGGCAGAAGAACACACTGAAGATCTAGAAAGGACATTCCAGGGCACAGAACGGCATCGATGGATTTACCAGAGCTTTCTTTCGATCTGGAAAATGGGTTAATGACAGCTTTAGATGTGGGAGGCTTCAGTCTCTGGGTTGCAGGAGGAAATACTAAGATATTTTCTGACATCTTTTTTTCTATGTTGAATAGATGTGGTTTCCCACAAAGTCCCACAGTGCTTTGCACTCCATAAATATTAGTCCTCTTCCCTCACAACTTGAACTTCATGAAATATGATGCGGTGGTCCACTAGAGCACAGCTGCGCGTTCATGGG
Source organism: Mandrillus leucophaeus (assembly GCF_000951045.1). NCBI lineage: Eukaryota > Metazoa > Chordata > Mammalia > Primates > Cercopithecidae > Mandrillus > Mandrillus leucophaeus. The sequence continues at coordinate 663,950 of NW_012105997.1, read as the reverse complement.
TCTGGAGTCTCAGGCATAGCTCATTTACATAGGTGGAACACCATTCATCACCCTCATCATTAATTCAAGTCAATTACACCATTCTGAAATATCTCCTCTTCGAGGCATGTTGCATCATTACCACCTACTTTTAATAAAATTATACTCACTCTTCCTTTAGTTGAGTCACTGTAACTCATGGTGGTTTTTTTTCTCTCTTTTCTCACTATTCTAACCAATTAAAGTCACTATGATTTTCTTTACTCGGCCTAAGAGAAATTACCATCAGTGTTATTGCTTGTTTGACATTTTGGTTTTCCATTTGTTAAATTTTATTAGCTATATTGGAAATGTGAATTACTGTATCTTTGCAGCCAGGATGTTCTTTTGAGGAGTTCACACACCATTGGTGGCACTATATACAGCCATTGTAAACCTTTCAGCATCTACATGTCGATGGGGGCTGCCCAGGCACTACCATAAGGTGATTGGGAAGAAATCATGGCTAATGCAGAAAATACCACGGGGAAGACCAAAGAAATGTGCAGCTGGTGATGGCCCAGGGGTCCCCCAGCCTGAATGGCTTCTTCCTGGAGGTCCCTGATTTTCAGAGTCATAAAAATTGAAGCCACTGTCCATTGCGCTCACCCTTGTTGCTAAAACATCTAATATCTACCTGGGGAAGGGCTTTACTGAATTAGATAATAGACCAAACATGGGTCAACTTACCTATAGGCATGCTTTACAATTTATTTGAGCCTTTTTGATCTCCAACTCAGAAAAACTGAAGCCTCTGTCCATTACGCTCACCCTTGTTGCTAAAACCTCTAATATCTACATGGGGAAGGGCTTTCCTGAATTAGATGATAAGCCAAACATGGGTCAACTGAACTATAGACCTGCTTTGCATTTTATTCAAGCCTTTTTGATTTCCAAGTCAGAAAACCAAGAAATGTCTAGAGGGACTCTACACTTTGGATAAATAGAGTAAGAAACAAATTGTTAACTAGCCGGAACACACACACAGCACTCCCACCACCACCAAGGCTCACTCAAGCATGCCATGTCCTCGTTGAAACCAGAGAAGGCTGGCTCACCAAGTCTCAGGGCCATCCCAAACAGAGTCATAAGGCAGTCAGGTATTTTCTTGTGATACCTAATTAAACTTCCTGAGATGGAACTAATTTGCTAAGTTTGGCTAGGGTGGTGGTGTTGGTCATATCACCCTAGGTAGCAGATACTTAAGATTAACCTAGAATGAGTCCAGTAGGCATGGACTGTGCCTCTGGTGTTCATGCTATGTCCCCATGCTCTGCACAGTGCTTGGTGCAGAATGGGGCTCACTAAGAACCTGCTGAGGGAGTAGTCTGGTCAGCTGCTTCATCCAAGTGCAGTTCTCTAAATGCTGAGTTCAGCACACCTGGATGCATGTGTTGGCCTCACACCTCCATGCCTCTGTTTCCTCATCTGTAAACTGGGGATGATGCTAGTGCCCACCTCAAAGAGCTGCTCTTGGGTTAAACACTGATATTTGTGGTGTGTGTATATATATTTACACACGTGTATGTATAGATGTAGGCAGAGACAGACAGCAGCAGCAGAGAGAAGAGAGAGAATAGCATGATATCCACTATGTAGCCTGCTCTCAGAAAAAGAATACACTGTCATCCATTTGACTTGGGGTTAGCATTGATCACACCTCATTGACATGGCATACTGAGCTGACTCGTTCCTGAACACATCTTGAGGTCCTAAAGCGGTCAATTTAAAAATCATGTAAGAAATCCGATGTTTGGGACAAGCTTGTGTGTCCTCCATAATTTCTTGTATCTTGTCTCCTGTGCCTTCTCACCACCAGAAAAATCCACACCGAAGAGTGTCTGTGAAGAGCAAGGACTTCACAGAGGAAAGAATCCGTGAAAACCTCCAACCTGTGCATAAATGATATATTAGGATTTTTTTTTCTTTCTGAATACTAATATATAATTCTCGAGAAAAAAGGATCACGTGTCCCTTTCTATCTGGTAGCCTGAAAATAATCTATAACATTGCATCAATATTCACTTAATAAAAGAGGAAGTTTGCATTGCTTATGCTACTTCCATTTGGCTCGCGCTTTTAGATATTATGTGGAAGAGCGGTCCAGCAACACCTGTGCCTTGTCAGTCATTTAATTAAGCAAAGAAAGCTTCCTATTCATTTTATTTCTGTATATGTTAATGTTAAAAACTAATAGAAAACAGCTAGTAAATTGTCCCCTGCATATATTGGACACAGCAACAATTACTCTGGCAGAGAAGATATAATAAAAGAGGAAATTTTAATAGTATCCTTATTCCATTTATTCTCTTGGGCTTCTGTTTCAAGGTACTGTAGAAATTAACAATTATTCCTTCTCATTGTTTTTGATGATCTTTTTCTATTATGCTCCTACCTGACTTAAAATAAAAAATAATTTAAACTTACGGGTTTTTTATTCAATTTTATGGTGCCCTGAGATTTATATTCCAGGCATGAGGAAGAACTGAGAAGAATCAGAAAATAATCCAGAGAGCCTTTTCTTCTTATTTCTTGACAACTAGTTAAGGCCATGCCAGTCATTAGTACAACTGAGATTATCTTGATTTCAACTCAGAAATTCACATAATAAAAATAATTATCTTATACATCACTGTATTGACAAATATGTCTTTCTGGTACTTTAGGAATGTCTGTCATATGATATATCTAAATAGTTGCCGTAGCTCTACTATATAAGGCAATTAACTGAGTTTATATGGCAAATCGTCTAAGGATTTCTCCGGAATGCTTGGGGAAATCTAACAAACTGAAATATTCTTCAATTTATTGACATGCTACTATAATACACTGAAAAAAGTAGGCCATCAATAAACAGCTTCAGTTTGAAAACTAAGATCTTATTACAAGTGTAGGGACTGTGAGGCCCCTTACTTGGTTGAAATGAAGAAGACCAATTTTATCTTGTAAAGGTTACATATGTTCTTTGTTTGAGCAGAAAAAAATGTGGTCATGATGAACGACAATGTGCAGTCAAGACAATGGGGTTTTAAAAGGCGCATGTTTGCCAGTGACAGTTTCACCAGAACCACTTCCAATGAGACACTGGAACCTTATTCAGTTCAAGGCACCTTTGGTTTTCACTGTGCCTCTCACGAGCTTCTCAGAGGCTGATCACTTCACTGGCCCTGGAAGGTGTGCACTCAGGGCTGTTTGACTCTTCCTGCTGCCTCCTAGGGGATTAAATCCACAGCGCCACACACCCCTCCAGGTCCAGCAGAATAGTCACCCTGGAAATGCACAGATTTCCTAAGCATGGAAATATCCACTCTTTCCTACGTGTGCTAGTGTTCCATTGCTCACTAAGAAATCACCACAAATTTAGCCACTTAAAAAAACACGCATTCATCATTTCACCATCAAGAGTGGCCATGGCTTAGCTGGTCCTGCGCTCAGGCTCTCACACGCTGTAATAAAGAGGTCAGCAGTGGGGCTGCAGTCTTTTCTGGAGGTCGGGGTCCCCTTTCAAGCTCATGTGGCTGTTGACAGAATTTAGTTCCTTGTGGTTGTAGGACCACAGTGCCTACTTTCTTGCTGTCTGTCAATGGAGACCATGCTAAGTACCTGCAGGCTCCAATAGTTCCCTGCCACCAGCTCACTGGCTATTCACTTCCTCAAAGCCAGCAGAGAGGGTCCAGTCCTCTTTTAAGGAATTTCAACTGATTTACTCAGGCCCACTCAGGAAAATCACCCTTGATTAATTCAACATCAAGCTGATTAGAAACCTGGATTCCATCTGCAGAACCCCTTCACCTTTAGCAAATAATGTAACCCGATCATAGGACTGACATCTCACAGGAGCAGGGCTGGGCATCTTCCGTGGTCCAGGTAGGTGACCATCACACCCGCTTTTACAAAGAACTCAAAGTATCTCTTATTATTTAGAGAACAGCAAGGGTAACCGAGGATTATGAGGCCTGTTTTGTCTGGGAGCAAAACATTATCTGTCTCTTGGTTTGCTCTTCCTTCCCCCAAGATCCCTGCTTTCTGTGGAAAATCAGTGCAAGTCCCACATCCAGAAAATACTACCTGTGCAGCTACCTACCCCAATCTTCTTAGGAACCTTCCAGAACCATCCAGAGTGGTGTGAGGGTAGGGGTAGGTGGAATATTGAGGACATGCTTGGTTGCAGGGGTGGTAGGGAGTCAGCAACAGGCAGTTACAGCTTTGCCACCAAAGAAATAGCTGTCAGGATCAGAGAGTGTATCCCGTCCTCCATGCGGCAGAGAGCAGTCTACGACTCCACCAAGATCCTATTCAAGAAACCTCTGAGTAGCTGCCGTGCCTTTGGAGCCTGCAGTTCTGGCTGAGGGGAGTCATCTCCCAGTAACCCATGCTTGCATTTACTGAGAAGCATGAGGCCACTTTTAATATATTTTTAATATTCTGGTTATCATGCAAAGACTCATCGATGAGGAAGTTTAAGCAGTGTGCAAACAAGGCAGCCTGCTGAGTGGTGTTGAGATACCTGGCACACCATGTCAACACGATGAGCCTCACGTTGTGTTTCTGATTATATTTAATAATACAAAATTAGCCTTTCTTAATGTAACATATTGCGCCTCAATGCCATTTGTTTGAGATAAAAACATCCCTTCCTACTTTTCAGATGTATTAAAAGGACTCACGTGGTGACTAAAATTTCTAGGCATTTTCATGCATTTGCAAAACAGTAGGAAAACAGAGCAATTCTGTGAAACCAGGCAGAGAGAAGGGATGCAGAAATGGGCTTCATTACCCAAAGTCAAGGCAGATCAGTCCAGACACTTGAGGTTGGGGTGCTCAGCGTTTACTTGTGGTGGGAGCACCGAGGCCACTCTATCCTGAGGGTGCAGCCCCCTTTTCTTCTTCCTTCACCCCAAGCTCAGTGATAAAGCCAGGAAAGGGTCCCCAGGCTGCAGAGCCCCACTTCATGCACTCCAGCCCACTGAGAAGCCCAGCAGGGAGCACTTAGGCAGGATCTGCTGGTAGGAGCTTCTGGAAGCACTCCAGCAATCCACCTCACATCGAGGGAGGAGAGTTGCACCTCCAGACTGAACACACAGTAGGTTTAGTTCTCGCTCCACTGTCTTGCAGGGCACTCTGATACTAGATTTTTCCATCTCCCCTTTCTGTTCTGATATGGCTTGACTGGGTCCCCACCCAAATCTCATCCTGAATTGCAATAATCCCCACGTGTCATGGGAGGCACCCAGTGGGAGGTAACTGAATCATGGGGGCCTGTGTTTCCCATGCTGTTCTCGTGGTAGTGAATAAGTCTCATGAGATGTGATAGTTTTATAAATGGGAGTTCCCCTGCACACACTGTCTTGCCTGCTGCCACGTAAGACGTGTATTTCTTTCTGCCACGATGGTGAGGCCTCCCCAGCCATGTGAAACTGCGGGTCCATTAAACCTCTTTTTCTTTATAAATTACCCAGTCTTGGGATTATTAGCAACGTGAGAACAGACTAATATATATCCCAAATAACTCTGAGTTCAAACATAAAATTTGCTTTCTGCTTCTGTTAAGTTAGCAAAGATCACAGGATGGAGTAGCATTTGAGTTTGAGAAGGAGGAGGAGACCCCACTTCCTGCATTTTCCTTTTTATGCTTTCTTAGGCTCAACACATTCTCAAGAAACTTTTATTAAGCAAATACCCAAGATTATGAAGACCTTTATTGACCCCCTAGTTATGCAGGACAGGACACAACAGAGGGCCCCAAGCCTACAGTCCCTACACATTCAGGCCCTTATGATGTTACGGTCCCTGGCAATCCACAGGTCTAAATAGGCATTGCAGAGCAAGCCGCTCACGGCTGTGGGCTCCCACAGAACCTGGGGCTCAAATGAGCTCTGATCTGAAGCTGCGAAGACAAGAAGGACTCAAAGCCACTCCCCAGTGAAAAAGGCTGATGGTAGCCAAGGAGGAAGGTGAAAGGTACTTTCATGGATGGACAAGAGGAGGAAATTTTGGCTTCACAGTTCAATATGAGGGAAAGGACTGGAATATTTTCCAAATGATGATACCTGGGAATATATCTTCAAGGGGTAATTCAACAAAAGCAAAACTGTTCTTCTATAGAGAGAAGCTAAAGCTATTTTTAGACATGCTTTAGAAAACTGACATATTGACTGACAAATACAATGCAGCTGATGAAAGTAAATATTGCAATCAATGAAACACCCCCTACAAGAAAAACAGCAATCCTTTGAAATATGAAAATAAACAGGAATTTCTACTTTCACATATTAGTATATATTAATATGCATGTCATATGCAGCAAACCATGTGACTCCAGAAATTCCAGATCACCACAGCTAGACAAAGAACTTAGACTAAAAATACAAGCCCTGAAAACATTTCAAAAAATAATGGAGGCTGGGCATGGTGGCTCATACCTTTAATCTCAACACTTTGGAAGGCTGAAGCCAGAGGATTGCTTCAGCACAGTTTAAGACCAGTCTGAGTAACAAAGCAAAACCCTGTTTCTACAAAGAAAATTCTTTTTAAAAATGAAATAATGGAGTTATTTCAAATGTACACAGGAGGAATAGATTACTCAATGCATGATGTAAATTATTGGTAAACTATTTTTCAAAAAAAACTTAGATCTTTATGATACATCTTACAACAAATAAACTCCAGATGGAATAAAGAAGTAAATGAAAAATAGCATTATATAATAAAAGGGATAAGGCCAGGCATGGTGGCTCACGCCACTAATCCCAGCACTTTGGGAAGACAAGGCATGTGGATCACCCGAGGTCAGGGTTTCAAGACTAGCCTGGTCAACATAGTGAAACCCCGTCTCTACTAAAAATACAAAAAAAAAAAAAAAAAAAAAAAAGCTGGGCGTGATGGCAGGCAGCTGTAATCCCAGCTAGTCAGGAGGCTGAGGTAGGAAAATTGCTAGAGCCCTGGGGGCGGAGGTTGCAGTGAGCTGAGATCGCGCCATGGCACTCCAGCCTGGGCAACAGAGCAAGACTCTGTTTCCAAAAAAAAAAATTAAGCCAAGCGTGGTGGCGGGCACCTGTAATCCCAGCTACTTGGGGGGCTGAGGCAGGACAATCGTTTGAACGTGGGAGGCAGAAGCTGCAGTGAGCCGAGATCGTGTCACTGCACTCCAGCCTGGGTGACAGAGTGAGACTCTGTCTCAATAAATAAATGGGATAAATATACATGATTTTTTAAAAAAAGATATATACATTTTGAGTGAGGCCTTTCCAAGCACAAGGCCTAAATAAGAAAACAGAAGAAATGACTAGAGATTTCTCTGGACGAAGATGAAAACACTGCTAAACGAAGAAATACCTAATTAAAAATTAAAATGAAAGCAAATTGAGAGACAATGTTTGCTAAATGTGTGAGTAGCCTATGGTTATTACCTTGGACAGAAGAAAAGACTCAACAAATCAATAAGGAAAAGATAAATCCCTAAGTGGAAAATGGGCCAGTATTGTGGCAAAGACGTTTCACAAAAGAGAAACAGGAATGGTGGATAGAGGAGTGTGCGTTCACCCGGGGCCGCAGGTCTCACCGTGGTGTTCCTGTGGCGTCCTGCCTGTCGGTATCCTAGGAGAGATTTGTTTGCCTGTTCTGTTCTGCCTTGCTCTTTAGTGGCCATAGCACTGTTCTCAAGAACCTGGTGGAAGGAAGGAGAAATTCTCCTACGTTGTTGGGTGAAAACGTAAATTGGTAAAAGCATTTTCTTTTCTTTTTTGAGACGGAGTCTCCCTCTGTCGCCCAGGCTGGAGTGCAGTGGTGCTATCAAGGCTCAATGCAAGCTCCGCCCCCCAGGTTCACACCATTCTCCTGCCTCAGCTTCCTGTGTAGCTGGGACTACAGGTGCCCGCCACCACACCCGGCTAATTTTTTTGTGTTTTTAGTAGAGACCGGGTTTCACCATGTTAGCCAGGATGGTCTCGATCTCCTGACCTCGTGATCCACCTGCCTCAGCCTCCCTAAGTGCTGGGATTACAAGCATCAGCCACCGTTGGCAATGCATACACAATTTATTTAAAACATGCATAGTCTTTGAACCTAGAATTCCATTTCTAGAAATATTTCTGAGGGAAACTAGGACAAGTACAAAAAGTCCTGAGTTCATCAAGTTCAACACAGTATCATTTATAATATCAGAAACTCAGAAACATGCTACATTTGGGTCCACTAGGGTCTACCAGGTGCCTGAGCTTCCAAAGAGTGAGCAGAGTAACGCCTGCCTTTCAGAAACGCTGTGAAGAGTTCATACCAGGAAATAGGTGCAGAGCATGGCACACAGCCAGCCTGTATCATATTATTATTCTCGTTGTTGTTTAGCCATACCATGAAATACCAAGTGCCATTAAGAAAAATGTTGGAGAAATTTGTGTATTCACCTGGGGAAATTTGAGACACAGTAAATGCAGAGAAAGTAAGCTACAAAACCACAATGAGAGGGAATTTCTATTTTTGAAAAGAAAACTCTATATATATATGAATATGTATCATAAGCATTCTGAAAAGAAATATGCAAAATGTTAATAGCACCTATCTATGGGTTCTGGGAATATGCAGTAATTCTTTATTCATAATTCTCTGTGTATTCTTATTTATCTACAATGATTATAGATTTCTAGGGTGATAAAACAAATGAAATATATTTTAACTCTGAAGATGATGTAGAGACAAAGAAAATATTTACGATGCAGTCTGGGGTGGAGAGATAGACATGTGGCCCACAGGTCAGGAGCCATCTCTCCCCACCGGTCACACGCAGGCACGAACGCCAAGGAGGCCAAGGGTTCTCAGCTCCAGCCTGGCCTTCTAGGAACCTCTGGAGGCTTGTCAAAGAAGAGGAGTGATCACACTTTATGCAACAGCCTGGTTAGTTTGATGTATCACTTTTCAATACTTGGACATGCAGCATGTGGGTGCCTTTATATGCTCTTGCTCTGGGCGCCACAATGTCAGGGGTGCCTTGGGTCATGAGGATATCAGAATTTTCTTGTGGTCGATGATGTTTTAATTTTTTTTACTATTGTTATAAATGGTCTTTTTATTTAAAAAATTAGAAATTAGGTCATAAAATGACCAAAATGACAGGTTTCCTTTGGGGGCCAGGGCATGGCAATCCGCGGCAGCCCCTTCCCCAACCCACATGCCCGTCAGCTCATGCCTGGGCCCCCAGACTCGCCACATCGCCAGGCACCCTGACCTGCATCAGTCTCAGGCCTCAGGCCTCGGGCCTCTGTGGGCCCCGCTCCTGCACAGGCTCTCCTGGGCCCAGAAGCCCTGACCCCTGCCATCCCGAGTGTTCCTGCAGCCAGCATCATCGAGGCCTGCATTCCGCTTCCTCTCAAAGGTCTGGGGGCTTTTCCAGAAACACCTGCCCTGATGCCCTGGGCGGACGCTGGAACTCTCTGTTGACCAATTGGCCCATGACTCCAAAGCGTCTGCCTGGCTGCCTTGTGGTGAGGTGAATCCCCTTTCCCCTGAGGGGACAGGACGGGGCGTCCAGTTCATTCGTGGTCTCCCTCGAGGCCAGTCCCTCTCTCTCTCCATCTCCTGTGTATCTGTGTCTGCATGTATGTATGTATGTATGTGTATACATCTGTGTATGTGTGTGTATATATCTGTGTATGCATGTGTCTATATGACTGTGTGTGTATGTGTCTGTGTATGCATATGTGTGTTACTGTGCGTGTGTGTGTGTGCATTGGTGTGAGTGTATGTGTGTCTGTTTCTGGGGGCATTTTGTGTGTCTGTGTGTATATGAGTGCCTGTGTGTGGATGTGTGTCTGTGTGCATGTCTATGTGTGTCTATATGTGTCTGTGTGTCCGTGTGTACCTGTGCATGTATGTGTCTGGGTATATGTGTGTGTGCATTTGTGTGAATGTGTGTGTATATGTGTCTGTGTTGTGTCTATGTGTGTGTGTGTGTGAGCAACTATATCTGAGTGTGTTGGTGTGTATGTGTTTGTGTCTATCTGTATTATGTCTATGTGTGTCTCTGTGTGTTTGTGTCTGTGTATATGTGTATGTGTATGTCTGTCTGTATATGTTTGTGTGTGTCTGTGTATGTGCATGTCTATGTATGCCTGTGTCTATGTGTGTGTGTCTGTGTCTGTTTCTGTGTTGTGTCTGTGTTAGTGTCTGTGGATGTATGTAGATGTGTATCTGTGTGTATCTGTGTTGTGTCTATGTATGTTTGTGTCTGGGTTTATATGTATCTTTGTGTATGTCTGTGTGTGTGTCTGTGTGTGTGTCTCTGTGTGTGTGCATCGGTGTGTGTGTCTGTGTGTCTGTGTTGTGTCTATGTGTGTCTGTATCTATGTGTGTGTGTTTGTGTCTATATGTGTGTCTCTGTGTGTGTGTCTGTGTATCTGTGTCTGTGTGTGTTTCTGAGTGCATTTGTATCTAGGTGTATGTGTGTGTCTGTGTGTGTGTGTCTGTGTTGTGTCTACGTGTGTCTGTATCTATGTGTGTATCTGTGTTATGTCTATGTGCATGTGTGTCTATATGCGTGTCTTTGTGGGTGTGTCTGTGTATCTGTCTGTGTTGTGTCCATGTGTGTGTGTTTCTGAGTGCATTTGTGTCCAGGTGTGTGTGTGTCTGTGTGTGTGTGTGTCTGTGTGAGTGTGCATGTATAGAAGGAAAGGAGATGCCCTCACGGGTTGGAATGGTGCATCTACCTGGCTTTTGAGTTCTGAGAGGACTGTACCCTAAGGGAGGGTGACTGTGACAGACGTGGACCGTAGTGACTCTGGCTGTTGCAGCGAGCGCACTGGCTCTGAAAACACTGCCTGCACGGCCTGGCAGTGACACCGCACTGTGTAGACTCAGAGACCTGAAAGGCCCAGGTAGCACCCAGTGACTGGGACCAGCAAGCAAAGGGCATAAAGTAGTAGATTTTGGATAAATGCTTGATGGTTGAAGTTTGCTCCTTGGGCTCATGGCCAAAGGAGCCAGCTGAATTTGCACACGCTGCAAGAGCTGACCTGCTGGTGTTCCATGTGCAGACGCTGAAATTCCCCTCTCGGGCGCAGCCACCTCTACTCAGGTTTTAGCCAAGACAGAACTCAGGGATTCCTAAACTCAGGAAACATGATGGAAGTGTGACGTATCCTTTCCCTCTGAGTACGGTATTAGCAGTGTATCATCATAGAAGTCGAGAGAAGCTTTGCGGTATCTGCAACAACTACATTATGACCAGGAAATGTCTGCAGTTCTCACATTTCTTCTGAAAAGGTGAAGGTGGTTTCTTTGCCCACCACAGACTAGCTCAGGGACGTGTTAAAGAAGGACGTATCACATGTTTCTTATATCATCTATACCAACTATTTGGTTATTTTCATACATGACAACTGCATTTCAATATTTGATTTCATTTCACAGATTAAAAAGATCCTTCTGGGAAGGGAATCCTAAAGCCACTCCAAATGCCAGGGGGTCTGTCCAGGGCAGAGATGCCAAGGGCCCCGCCAGGGGGTGCCATCAGCTTAACACCCCATCAGTCACCAACTTCAGGTTGCAAACTGGGCAAAATGAGCATTTTCTAAGGAAATCCATCCTTACTTCATACCTCCCAGCTTCCTCAATTTAAGTGGCAACTCCAACTTTGTTCCAGCACCCGGTGCCAGGAGCTCAAGATGAAAGAAGGCCATGGGATGGAGCCAACCACAATACAGCCTTTGAGCCAGGAGAAAGAATAGACAAAGCTGGAAAATAAGCACAGAGCTTTGTTATTATGGTAACTTTGGCTGCTGTAAGAAAGCACAGGCTTTAAAATGCTCAGGGTCACACAGAAGCAAAGATCTGGGGCCTATTTGTTTGGAAGCCAGAGATTTGGGGAGAAACCGCCAGGATCATAATTCTGGCTGGCACTGTGGGTAATGACCCAGAACTGGTTTGTTTTGACAGTTAAAACCCAAAGCAGACCACCGAGATGCTGCATGCAGTTAAAACTAAGCTGGGCCTCGTAGGCAGAGCCCGAAACCAAAGGCACCAGTCGCCTGAGATCTGTGCTCTCTTTCTCTCCCACCTGGGTAGAATTGTGCGTGGAGGTCACCCAGGAAGTAACCTGGATGATAAGTTAGGAAAAATTAGGCTGCTGGGCTGCTCATGAAGGCCAGAGCACATTTTGCTGGTAAACCTGCCAGATGCCCACCCATGCCAGAGTCCGTGCTAGGGGCCCCAGTATCTCCAGATCTAATTTTTCCAAGAGAAAAGACTTGCAGTTCTTCTTTCTCCACCTGAGATGGAGGCTGTGATGCCGACATAAGCAGCCTGTTTCGGAATAAGTGTAATGCCTAGCTTGGCATTTTAAAGGTATAAATGGATATTTCAATCAGTGAAAGAAAATCCACAGAAAAACAAACAGGATATGACCCTTTCTCAAATATCAAGCCCCAGCATAAATCCAGCCCGTCCTCCCCCAGGAACATTCCAAGTCCAGTATTAGCCCCTACGACTGGAAAGAGTCCAAAGCTGAATTTAAAGGGAATTTTGGGAAACTCTTATAAAGTAATGAACACGTCTGGCATTCTTGGCTGTAACAGGGTAGCTTGTAGCAGAGTGATCCCACCACTGAGAACAACTATAAAAGCTAGGTAGAAAAAAAAATCTGTTTGAAGACATTGGAGACCACTCAAGACAGGCAGGACTCGAGGGTGCGAGATCCCAGAGGGAAGAGGAAGGGCTGAGATGAGTCTTCACTCACGGATGCTTTTTTCCCACTGGGGAATTTGCCAATTTACAGCACAGGGCACAGAGTTGACAGGAAAAATGGGAGAACCCAGAAGTCTCAATGGGCTGAGAAGACAAAAAGTAAAGTGTTGTACAGCCAGAAAATGAAGGGCCAAGCTTCTAGTGTAAAGGGAACCCCTAGAGAAGGGAGCCTGATATTCTGCGCCCAATTCCCCCTGGGGCATTTGCTAATGCTGAGCTTCCCAGACACAGGGCAAGAGGAAGAGAAACCGAGAGGAAAGCAGCTGCTAAGAGGCTTAAAAGCTAAGCAGGGATTTTGGCAGGCTCCCAGCCCTGGGGACACAAAAATGGAAGTTCAGAGCCCACTGAGAAGGAGGGGCCCTGGTAAGTACTGCACGCTTTTAGCTGAGATTTCTGAAGGAACACAGCCCAGGAGCAAGGACAACCCAAAATAGGTCACCCCTTCCAAAGCCAGTTGGAAGCCTGGAGGGGCTAAGGACATCTTCCCGCACTCCATCCCCCTCAAGGAGAAAATGGTAACAGTATCCAGGGTCTTTACTATTGCATTTTTACATGCAAGTGTAGGCATTCAATTTTAAAATACCAAGCAAGACATGCAGTAGATATAAATTATCAAAAAATCAAGGGAAAAAATGATAATAGGAACAGGCTCACAGGTGATCCAGATGTCGGAGTAATCAGACATGAACTTTAAAATAACTCCAGTAAACATGTTTAAGAAGATAGATGAAAAATAGAGAGTTGCACCACCAAAGTGGATTCCATGAGAAGGAATCAAAGTGGAAAATGTAAGACAGAAAGATTCAATGTAAAGATTCAATCAACTGACTCAATTGAACATTAGAGAGAGCAGAAAAGAGGATAAATGAACTGACAGATAGGTCAGTATGAAATCTCCAAAATGGGAACAGAGGAGAAAATTGGAAAACACTGCCAACAGCATAAGAGATATTTGGGATATAGAAAAAAGTCTAACATATGGTAAATGGGAAAATTAGGATAAAAGCATCATTTGAAGAGATGTCAGTTGAGAATTTTCTACTTCTGACAGAAGAATGTCAAGATGTTCTATGAACCCACAAGAAGGATAAATACAAAAACCACTTCATGTAAAAACTGCTGAAAATCAAAGAAAAAAAAATGTTAGAGGAAGATGGACAACTGGCTTCACAAAAGAAATGAAAAAAGTCAAAAGACAGTGGAAATAAATCTTCAAAATGCTGGAAGTAAATAATTGCTAAGTTAGGAATTAAATGCTCATTGAAATATCCTTTGGAAAATAACACATAAGGTTCAAAAAATTAGAATGTTCATTTCCAGTAGACTCACACCAAAAGAAACGGTAAAGCAAATTATTCAGGCACAAGACAAATGGTCCTAAGTGGAAGCATAGCAAGGTAGGAATAAACAAAGCACATCAGAAAGAAGAAATGTGGAGGCAAATCTGAAGGAATAATGATTGCTTAAAACAATAATAGTAATAGGTGGAGAGTTTGAAGTGTACATAGAATTAAAATGCAAAACAACAACACTATAAAAGAGAAGAGGGGAATAAATGTAGTCAAATATAGTTGCACCATTGGAGAAATGGAAAAAGAACTAAACTGAGGTTGACTCTAAGAAGTCAAGAACATACAAGTTTCCCAGACTGAGACGGGCCCATAGAGGGTGAAAATTAAAGAATAAATAGTAATTAAATTGGCTGATGTCAGAAGAAGGAAAAATAGAAGAATGGATGAATACCAACAAATAAGAGGTCAAATAAAATCTCTTCATACCAAAGGTTACATTAAATGTAAATGGAATAAATATGCTAATTAGAAGACTAATATTTTCTTTTAAATAAATTGTTAAAGCCTAACTATAGGCTGCTTACATATATGCTAGATGATGCTTATTTCAATTGCAAGAACAAAATTGAATTGTAAGTAAAACAATGAAAATAAGGAAAAGAGAGATCCTATGCAAACGCCAGCCCAAAGAAGACTAATAAGCCTGTATTAATATAGAGTTTAAGGCAAAATGCTTTACTAGAAATACAGAGAGGTAGTCCATAATGATAAAATGGACAGCTCAGCAGTAGCATAAAACAATCCTAAATTTGTTTCATCTAACAAAATGTCCAAAAAATATATAAAACAAACCAGAAAGAAATAAAAGTAAAGCCATAGAAATCCACACATTTAAATGGGGATGTTAACACACCTCTTTCAGTGGAAAGTAGGCAAAGCAGAAAAAAAAAATCAGTAAGTTTATAGAGGATTTGAAAGTCACAATGAACAGATCTGACTTATTTAACATATAGAACACTATACCCAACAATTGCTGGATATATATTCTTTGCAAGAGCACATAAAACATTTCGTAAAGTAGACTGTGTGATGGATTATAAAATAAGTCTCAACAAGTCTCAGAGGACTGGCATCTTACATAATATAATCTATAACCAGAGTAGAATTGAGCTAGAAATCAATAACAGAAGGATAATAAGAAATTATTTTCTAATTATTTGGAAATTAAGAAATGAAATTTTTAATAAAAGCATGGTAAAAAAGAAATTATAATGAAAATTAGAAAATATTTTGGGCTAAATAATAATATATATGATATATAATATATACCAAAATTTGCAAATAAAGTAGTGCCTGCACAGAAATGTGTAGCCTTACATGCATATGCTAGAAACACAAAAAGTCTAAAAAACGATATATCCAAGTCAAAAGTATTTAAATGTTTTGATCTCAAAATCTCTTTGTAGTCTTAAAAGTTAGTAAAGATTCCAAAGAACCTTTGTTTATGTGGCTAATATCCATTTTTATTTACCATATTCTAAATTAAGCCTGAGAAATTTTTAAATTTTTTATTATCTTAAAATAATAATAATAAATCCAGTACATCTTAACATAAATAATCTTATTTTAAGAAAAATGTATTCTAAAGCAGAATATTTAGTGCTTTGGCGTTGGGTAGCATTGTCTTACATTTTTGAAAATTTCGAAAATATCTGGCTTAATGGAAGACAGCTGAGTTCTCACATTTGCAGCTATAGTCAATCTGTTGCGATATTTTATTTTGGTTAAAGTATGTAAAGAAAATCTAACTTCATAAAGGTGTCTAGCTGGAAAAAGGAGAAGTATTTTAATGTCTTTGTCAGATAATTGTGTATGGTCTTCTTTGATACCGCACCAAAATTTGGCAGGTGTAGTTGCTAAAGACTAATTGCAATGTGAATCTGAATCCGTATAAATACAGTTTTTTTGCATGCTGTGACATTAAAAAATATTGGTCTGTTTTGCACATTAAATGGATAGTTCACCCATGCACCATTTTGTAACATAATGCAATGGTTATTTGGAAAATATTGGCTAAGTGAGTTATGCGCATCTTGCAAATGTTTATATATGCCTTTATACAATTATTTTAAAATTATATTCATTAATATTCATTAATATCTCTACCTATACCATCATAAAAGTCTTAAAGTACTGGGAAGCTGTTGAGTTAATAGTTAGTGGGAACAATCTTCCCAGTTTTCCTGGGACTATTATAACTGCAGCGCTGAAACTTCTGTAACTCAGAAAATCCCATGGTCTCAGGCAAACCAGCATGGTGGACTGATAGTTGGTAGACGCACATTTTCCATAATTTTTAATCTTGCTTAAGTCCTTGGATTTTATCATTAGCAATAAATGCTTTTGGTGGTTTTTCCTGAAAGATAGACTCATTTGATTCTTCTTTTGGAAAAATGTCTGTCAGATACCCAAGTTAGAATAAGTATAACCTGTCTGTTATTATTTTTTTTTCAAGTAAAAATAGAAGTCCATGAAAAAAGTGGCAAGTTCATTTTGCATCTCAAACCACTACAAAACTGCTTTACTTTGAGGCAATCACTGGACTTCAGTGTGTAGCCAAAATGCTTTATGCATACTTCCCCTTGTGCCATACAGCATATTAAAATTAGTAATTATTGGCTGCTCATCAAATATATTTTTAACTGGAACTAGGATTTTGTTTGCAAGTAAGTGACATTAAATCATAAAATGACTCCCAGTATATTGTGGTTGTCACTATGCTAATTTAAGCTAGGGCACCAACAGTTTTACTCACCATTGTTTCTGCATCATCAGTGCAAATTAAAACACAATAGAAAGGGTAATAAATATTGTAATATTGTCTTAATGTTATTATACAAATGTTGTTGATCTCACAATGCTCCTAAAAATGTCCTGAAGATCCCCAGAGTTCCCAGAAGACACTTTGGAACTGGCGATCTAAGTACCCATATCACGAGCCTAAAAATGACAGGTAAAGTGAGCCCAAAGAAATGAAAAGTGTAAGATAAATTAACCATTCAATATATGGATTTAATAGCGTGTTATAAACAGCAGCAGAAAAAAAGAATAAAGGTAAGAGCAGAAACCAGTAAAATATAAAGCAAATGTAGCAGAAAATAAACAAAAAACCTGAAGTTGGCTTTTTGAGAAGTCCAACAAAATATATAAATGGATATAGTGAGACTGGTGGAGAAAAAGAGAAACAATAACACCAACAGCAGAAACGAAAAGGGACCCATCAATAGAGATATTCAGACATTAAAAAGATAAGTAATAACATGGGACTTTGAACAACTTTATGTCAATACATTTGGAGAATTTAGGTGGAATGGGCAAATTTATTGAAACATACCAAACAGACTGAAGAAGAAACAGGAAGTCTTAAAAGTTAAAAGTCTACTAAAGAAATTAAATCTGTTGTTCAAACACACCTTAAAGGAAAAAAAAAATCAATTTCCACATGGCTTCACTGGTGAATTGTTCTAAATGTTGAAGAAAGAAATGACATGAATCTTACACACACCTTTTAAGGCTAGCAGAAGAGAAACCATTCTTCCAATACATTTTTTGAAGCCAATATAATTTTGACCTCAAAATCTGACAAGGACATTAATGAACAAGAAAAACTATAGGCTTATATCTCTAATTAACATAGGTACAAATATCTCAAATAAAATATCAACAGACCAAATCCAGTGATAAAGAAAAGGTGGGTGTGTCACATCTCCACAGTGTTTATTTTAGGTTCAAGTTTGGTATAAATTTGAAAATTAGTCAGTATAATTGACCACATTGATAGTAGAAAGGAAAAACTCTGAAAGCATTGTAGCAGAAGCAGAAAATGACTTTAATAAAATTCAACATTCATTCATGATAAAAATTTAGCAAATTAGCACTAAGAAGAACCTTTCTTAATTTGCCAAAGCACACACATACACACCAGCAAAGATTATATTTACTGATGAAATATTGAAACGTGCCCCCTGAAATTGGGAAAAAAGGCAAAAGTGCTTGCTATTATCACTATAATCACAACACTGTACTAGACATGTTAAGTATTGTAATAAGACAAGAAAAATAAAGGTTTGAGTGTTAAAAGGGAAAAAACTAAAACTTACTACTTTTAGATGATAGGATTATGTATATGGAAAATCTTACAGATAAATTATTAGGCTTAATAAGTAAATTTATTAAAGTATCTGGATTGAAGGTTAACGTACAAAAATCAAAATTGCATTTCTATATACTAGAATCAAACAAGAGAAAATTATTTTTTCACAGATATTAATTATAGTATAGCATGAAAAATTATTTATCAAGGAATTAATCTTCTGAAAGATGTACAGTCTCTGCACAGAAAACAGCAAAACATCACTGAGAGAAATGATAGGGGCCTGAAATGAGTGAAGGTCTATCCTGTGCACATTGATTAACCAACTCAATAGTGTAATTACGTCAGGTCTCTAGAGCCTCAATAAAATCTGCCTTAGAATCCTAGGAGGATTTGTGTGTGTGAAACTGGTCTTAAATTGATGTGAAAATGCAAATGGCCCTCTTGAAAATGAGATTTATTATACTTAAATAAAGAATTAATAACTAAAATTCATGATGCAAGGGTAAAGAACCCACAAACACAAACATATACAGTTATACATGCAGTCACGGCAATGTTTTGGTGGAAGACAGACTACATATACAAGGGCAGTCCCATATATTATAATGGAGCTGAAAAATTCCTATTATCTAGTGACTTCCTGATGATCTTGACCCTTTGTAGGCCTCGGTTAATGTGTATGTTTTTGTCTTCATTTTTAACAAAAATTTTTTTTAATTCAGTAAAAAATTGAAAATAGAAAAAGAGTTATAGAATAAGAATGGAAAGAAAATATTTTTGTACAGCTGTACAATGTGTGTTTTGAGGTAAGTTGTTACAAGAGTCAAAAAGTTAAAAATAATTAAGTTTATAAAGTAAAACTAATTACAGTATGCTAGTTAATTTACTAATTTATTATTAAATAATACATTTTAAATAAATATAGTGTGGCCTGATTCATTGTTCCTGGAGCCCCCAGTAGTGTACAGTCATGTCCTAGGCCTTCACATTCACTCACCACTCACTCACTGACTCACCCAGAGCAAGTTCCAGTTCTGCAAGCTCCATTCATACAAGCATACCATTTTTTATCTTTTATCTTTTATTTTTACTGTGTTTAGATGCACCAGTAATTAGCACTGTGTTACCGTTGCCTAGAGTATTCAGTACAGTATCATGCTGTATAGATTTGTAGCCTAGGAACAACAGGCTAACCCACATGGCCTAGGTGTGTAGTGGGCTATACCATCTAGGTTTGTGCAAGCACACTCTATTACTTTCACATGGTGAAATCACCTAAAGATGCATTTCTCAGAATGTATCCCCATCTTTAAGCAACACATGACTGTGTATGTATATATGTGTATGTGAGTATGTACGTGTATATGCATGTGTGTACGACCTTTAAACTTAATACATCACCAAATGCCTCTGGTAGCCAGTGGGGTAATGATAGCCTTTTCAAAAAATGGTGCTCTAGAGATTCTATATCCACGAGCAAAAAAATGAACCTGACACTTATCTCCCACCATACAAAAAACTCATTGCTAGATCATAGACCCAAATGTAAATGGCAAATCAATAATAGCTTTTAGAAGGTAATATGGGAGGATATCATTGTGACCTCAAGGTAGGCAAAAATTTCTTACATAGAAAACAAAAAGCATTAATCATAAAGGAAAAGATGATTCATTGAACTTAATTCAATACAAAAATTTGTATTTACTAAAAGATATCATTAAGAGAATAAAAGAAAGCACAGTGTGGGAGAAAATATTTTCCATACATGTACACAACAATTAACTCAGGTCCTGGATATAAAGGGAAGTCCTACACTTAAACAAGAAATAGACAACCCAGTTTTCTAAAAATAATCAAAAGTATAATGTATAAAAGGAAAATTGATAAATTTCGACTTCATCAAAATTAAAAACATTTATTCTGTGAAAAATCCTGGTAAGATGAAGAAAAAATAAGCTATAGTGGGAGAAAATATTTGCAAACTATACATCTGACCAATGAATATATAAAAACTCAACAGCAATAAAACCAACAATCCAACTGGGAAATGGGAAAAGGACATGATGAAACGTTTCACCAAAGAAGCTATTCAGATGGCATATAAGCGTGAGAGCAAAATGTTTAATGTCATTTGCCATTAGGAAAATGCAAATTAAAACCACAACAAGATGTCCCTACACACCTACCAGAATGACTACAATCAAAATCAAATACAGGGACAGCCCCAAATGCTGATGAGGATGTAAGGAAACTGTATTATGCATCCATCGCTGGTGGGAAGGTGAAAGGATATAGCTACTCCAAAAAACAGTTTAGCAGCTTCTTTATAATGAAACATGCAACTGTCACATCACCTGACAGTTGAAATCTTGACCATTATCCCAGAGGAATGAAAACATAGGTTTTCCCATGAAAACCTGTACATGAATGTTCATAGCTAAAAGCTGAAAACCACTCGGATGTTCTTCAACAGGGGAATGGCTAAGCCAACAGTGTACAACCACATCATGGAACACTACACAACAATGAAAGGAGCAAACTATTGATACCACACTTGGATGAAACTCGAAGGAATTGGGCTGAGTCAAAAAAGTCAATCCCAAAAGATTACACCTGGATGATTCCATGTATATAACATTTCTGAAATGACAACGTTATAGAAATGGAGTCGTGGTTACCAGGGATTAGAAACAGGGTGAGAGATGTGGCTACAAAAGGACAGCATGTGAGACTCTTGGAATGATGGAAATGCTTTGTGTCTTGGTTGTATTAAAATCAACATCCTGTTTGTGATATTGTACCTTAGTTTTGAAAGATATTGCCATTGTGGGAAACTGGGTTGAAGGTATACAGAATCTCTCTGAATTATTTCTTTCAATTGTTTTGAATCTACAATTACCACAACATTTTAAAATTTAATTTAAAGATAACTGTGAACACCAATTAAAAAAAAACCCAAAAAATGAAAAAAGAGCTGATATTCACTTTATTAAATAGTTTAAACAAATGGATAATTAGCATATTAAATGTGTTCAACCTAATTAGTCATCAGAGAATTGTAACTTAAAACTAAAAACATACCACTACTTATTCACCAGAATGAAAGGGGAAAAAATGACAATTCCAAGTGCTGGCAAGATGTATAGTAACCAGAACTCATACCACTGCTGATGAGTGATGCAGCCACTTGGAAATCTACTTGACAGTGTCTGATAACAAAGAACATTCATATAGTCTATGACCCAGCAATTTCACCTCCAGATATATACCCAATAGAAATGCATATTACTCACCAGGGGACATGCACAAGAATGTTCTTGGCAGTACTATTTGTAATAGCCAAGAACTGGGTGAAAACCCCACAAATGTCCATCAACAGCAGGATATGTAAATGTGTTCTGATTCTCTCATGCAGTAGAATATTAGACAACAATGAAAAAGAATGGATTACTGCTACATAAAACGATGTGGATGAATCTTGCAGAAATCATATGGAAATAGAGAAGCCAGATGCCAAAGACAAAGGAGTAGAGAATGCATCATTTCATTTGCATAACATTTTGAAACAGACAAAACTTATCTGTAAGGATAAAAGTCAGAACAGTGGCTGCCTTTAGCAAGGTAGTGACTACAATGAGCATGAAGTGGGCTTCTGTTGGCTCAGTAAGGAGAAATGCAATGATATTAAATGTTGTTAGCACCAGAAAGGGTGAAGCTCTTGTTAAGGACATCAGAAAATTATCCCACCTATTCAGAGTTGAAGGAGAGAGGTGATGAAGCATATAGAAAGCAGAAGAAACTCATAATGAAAGATGCATCGTGTCACGGCTGTTGATACAAACACAGAAACCTTAGTGATGGTCTCATCCTCATTAAAGTTTTGGAGGAAAACATGGTACTGCCTAAGGATCTGTGATTGTTTGGTCCTGAGAAGAGAAGGCCAGGGGTTCACGTAATAGTGTATGGGAAATGTGAGTGAGTACATTTATCAAAGACAATTACAACATATTATTGGCTCTACAGAAGGGAATAAGTGTCTTGGCAATAGGGAACTGCTAGGAGGTGCGGCTTTTTGAGTCATTGTTAAAATATGACTTGTCTCTGGTTTAGGAAGGAAAACCCCCACTGGTATCTAAATTATAAAGAACATTGCTTTTCATGCTGCAAATAGAGAGTTCACAGAAAAATCAGGGCTCCACATAGAACACACTGCTCCACCTTCATGACAAGACACGCACTGGTTTAGGAGTGATTTATCTACCTCTCCCAGTATCTGTAGAGTTATTAGTATTCCTCTTTTATATATAACTTAAGGGGGTGTGAAATTGAAAATTCTATGAGTTCACTTTTTTAAATGCCAATTAAAAAATGCCACCAAAATTATTTTTCCAGCTTCTTACTGACTTGATCCTCAAAACCATCCTGCCTGGCTGGGGGCAATCTGAGTGTTCCATGAGTGAGCAAACAGGGTACAGGTGGAACCTTAGACCCATGGCTCACAATGGCTTGCACACACACATCCATCTATGAGTGCCCAGGCAGCGCCAACAGCAGCTGAGGCAGGACGGGGCTATGAGATTTCAGCAGAGTGGAACCATCCTTCCTGGCTCAGATTTGAGTTGGGGGAAATCCCAAGTTCTTTCTTTTTCCTTTTGGGTACAGAACTTGTATGTTTCCCTGCTTTCCAAGTGGCCCTGATACTGTAGTGATATCTAAATGAAATCCATGCCTAAAATGATTAGCCTGTGAAGCCAGATTCCTCCTGCTCAAAGAGGCAGGGATAGAGACCATGCTCTCCAATCACTGCTGCTCATTGCTATTTGCTGAACTTACAGGCAGCAAATATTCATTTCAGATGCGGCCAAAAAGGCTATTTATAGCTATGTTATTTTATCCATGAATAAAAGATTTTAGGAAAGGGAAAAATTTGATGAAACTTTGAAACGTCCTTACCCAAGGATCTCTAAAACCTGAAAACAATGAAGAAAGGAGTTTATTCACCAATGAGAGGCCTCTGTTTGGGGAGTTTTTTCACCTATGAGATGGCTGCCAGGGGTCTCGGGTAGGGAGTGGTCCCAGGGGAGACCCTGACTCCAATCCCATGAAGCTCAAGGACTCATGCGTCCTAAGGACTCCATGTCATCATCAGATGGGGAGCGGCAGTGTGACTGGAGTGAGGGTGGGCAGGTGCCAACAGTATCCACGAGTCCGTACTTGAACTGCTTTTTGTTCTAACGGGTTTATTTCACCCATAATAGACTGTGTTGACTTCAAAGCAGCCCCTTCACTTGTGGGGTGATAGGCCAGGAGAATAGAGCTCATTAACAATTGTCCTTTTCAAATGGAAATTGTCCTGCCTTTATGCAGGGTGACTGGAGAGCCCCTCATAGAATTAATGCTTTCTCTTTTCTCTCTGTGATTCTTTGGGTCTTGTATGATTCAGAATGGAGACGGGAAAAGGGAGAGAGAGTGAATTAAAGAAATATTCATAACACTTTTCTCCTAGCACAAGCTCCGTGGGTCAACCAAGATACTCAGAGACCATGCAGTCTCAAAGGATTGAGTTCCCTCACCAGTGCCCCCCAAATAATAATATAAGACAACCACATCTTTGCAGGTCAAGCATTTAACCATTTGCTGCAGGGTCCACACACACATACACACAGTAGGCTGAGTTGAGCAACAGCCACATCTTTTCATCGAGGAACCACCAGGTCTGAGCTATTCTATGGCCTCCTACACAATCACTTGGGAGACCATATGCTCCCCATGCTGGAAGCAGTGTTTAAAACCCAAGCCCAGCTACTCCAGAGTTCCAGGGACTTTGAGGAAGGGGAGCTCCTGATCGAGGGCAAGGCCAGGTGGTGTTCCTAGAGATGCAGTTTGATTTGATCAAGGACTAGGTCAAACAACAGCTCTAGGCGTGGCCTTCAGGGGTTTGTCTCTCCAGCATGACCTTAACATGCGTGACCTTCCAGTATCCTTGGGATCAGACAGCCTCTTGCTCCCACACCCTTTGTCCCCAGGGTCCCTGTCCCCACAGAGAAATCCCACTGGGAGTGGGGCTCCAGGCATCAGGACAGAGAAAGAAGGACATCCCACACTGCTGAAAGGAGCCATGGGGGAATGACGGCTCACCAGATGAGCATAATGGGGGCTGCAGAGAAATTTCAGGACAGGGAAACGACGTTTAATGCCTGAAGGGAAAAACCTGTGGCAAAAGCTTTGGGATGTATTGCTGTAGTGGGAGACCTTGGTGGGGCTGACCCTTCAATACGGGATACGCGTTAATGGACCCAAAATATTGAAAGCAAATATTGACTCCAGCTCCTGAAAAGACTTTAATTATTTATTTTGAATAATTTGATACTCAAGTAAATTAATGCTAAAGCATTTCTCTGTTTGTGCCAAATCAGTGCTTCTCAGTGGGAACTCGGCCCATCTTTGCAGGCAAGCGCTCACTCTCAGTAGGCAGTCCATTTCTGCGGAGTGCCATTAAGTTAATTTCAAAAAGAACCAGTAAAGGTATATGGAGCAGGCAGTAATAGCATGGAAAATATCCAAAATTACTAGACCCAGCAACAGAACTTGGATGCCATTTTCATGCACTAATAATTTGTAGTCTACATATTGAAGGTAACTATAAACTGACTACTTTCCCTGCTAAAGCATTCGGGTAATTAAAAATACGCTGTTAGTTGTCTACCTTTCAACATGGGGGAACAAGATGCCTTTTTTCTCTTCCTTGGTAAATGCAGTTTGCAGACCGTTATCCAAAGCGATGCTGAAGTCCTTTCTCATAGGGATTATTTCAGGGTCCTTGTTTTCCTTTAGGAGTGTCGGGTAGGTTTGCCCACCAGGCCAGAGAGCAGAACGGAGATGCTGTGGGGGAAGTGCTGGGAAATGGTTTCGTTTTAGACATATTACTGTACTAGGAATTTGTTAACGGGGGCAATTCTAGTTGAACCACATAAAATTAAACATTTGACAACAGGAGGACCTCACCGAAATACATAATATGCTTTTGTTTAGAAGGGAAATTTAGAGAACATGGGCAGGAAAAAACTGTCAAACAACATTTTTAACTTCTAAGACCAGGTAAAAAGAAGACAAAGTATTTGAAGTTTCTATGGACCTCCTCTGTGAGGGTACTTCTGGCTGCCTCATGGATTTCCAGGAGGAATTACTTCTTTTCACTTCTATTTCATCCCCAACAGCCACTGTTTTTATAAGCTGCCCATTTCTATAAATCCCTGTAGAAAAGAGATCAATTTAACCAAGGAAAGTTAAAAAAAAAAAAAAAAAAAGCAATCTTTTTACTATTCATGAAGGATATCAATATTGTAGCAACCAGACTCGGTCACAGTCATTGTTCCTTTCCCACGCCTGGAGAAGGTATAATTTCAACAGTACAAAGCCATTTAACTATTAATTGGGTCTAAGCTATAACCATGCAATTAGTCAAGTAATCACTCCAAAGGACAGCGACTTTGATCTTCAGAAGGAAGAGATGTGAAAATGACAAAGAAGCAAAGTTTCATTCTGGGCTTTCCATGCAATTTTGGTTTACCTCAATTGGAAGTGTGGGTGAGTGCTTTAATTACGGAGACAATACAAGGTGGCCACAGGGAGGGCCGTGGCTTCCAGACCCACTCAGTGCTACCATCTGGGGTGGATCTGTTTAAGGCTCTCTCCAAAATTATCAGATGGATTTGGTAATTCTCTGGGTAATTTACCCAAAAGAATTAAATTGTCTCTTGAGGTTTCAACAGTCCCTGGAGAGGCTGTATCTTGGCATTTTAAAAACAACAGCACAGGCCAGGCGCAGTGCCTCATGCCTGTAATCCTAGCACTTTGGGAGGCTGAGGCGGGCAGATCACAAGGTCAAGAGATCAAGACCATCCTGGCCAATATGGTGAAACACTGTCTCTACTAAAAATACAAGAATTAGCTGGGCCTGGTGGCGCATGCCTGTAATTCCAGCTACTCGGGAGGCTGAGACAGCAGAATCGCTTGAACCAGGGAGTCGGAGAACGCTCCACTGCACTCCAACCTGGTGACAGGGCGAGAGCGAAACTCTGTCTCACAAAATAAAATAAAATTAAATTAAAAAATAAAAAAATAGCAACAACACAAGGCCTGAAAGCCAAAGAGTTGGAGACTCAAAGGCAGATTCCATACTCATCTGCAGCTCCCAGAGCTAGACGGACTCAGTATCTTTCCATCTGACATCTCGCCTGGCACTGGCTTTTCTCTTAACCCCTTCCATGTCCTGTGGTCAGCTACAAAATACAGCAGACTCACACCATGTGATGTTTTAGACCACAGTGGGGGTTGTTTCTGAGGCTCCTTTCAGAGTTTCTGCCTTCCCAACCTCCCCAGTGAATCAGGCTACATATATCATATACCTACAAGGTCTGCCTTCCTGACCTCCCCAGTGAATCAGGCTATGTATGTCATATACATATAAGGTCTGCCTTCCTGACCTCCCCAGTGAATCAGGCTATGTATATCATATACATATAAGGTCTACCTTCCTGACCTCCCCAGTGAATTAGGCTATGTATATCATATACATACAAGGTCTGCCTTCCTGACCTCCCCAGTGAATCAGGCTATGTATATCATATACATATAAGGTCTACCTTCCTGACCTCCCCAGTGAATCAGGCTATGTATATCATATGTATGTATCAGTCAATAGTTGGGAATATGCTTGAACTGCCTTCCTCAGTTTCCCCTCCACAGCTCCCTGGGAAGCTGACATCACCACCACTACTGTTTAGGCAAGCAAACATGAGGCACCTTCCCCAAGATCACAAAGCTAGGTGGACTGAGGAGTAGGGTTTGAACACAGCTTAGACGCTGCTCAAGACTCATACAGAGCCTGTCCAAACTTCACACCCTGAACAACACACAGGTGTGCTGGTCTGGGCTTGGGCCCTGTGCTGCATCCACAGAGCTAGAGAAGTAAAAGAAGAAGCGGGAGGTGTTGGAGGCTGCGGACGGGCTCCATGTCTCCCCTCCCCTTCCCTGGCAGCAGACATGGGTGGTCGCATCTACAACATGAGTTCAAAAGAATAGAAAGTCCTTTTGTCAAAATCTCTCCCTCACTCAAGGCCTGACACTGAGCAAGAAATTCCCACCTTTCAGTTTCCTCCTTTAGGCTAAGTTGCATGTCTGAAAAGCTCTGAGAAGCATTACATGGGAGGGGAGGCCCATTAACTCAGGATCCCCCATTAGCCCACATTTCCAAATTTGCACTCAGCAGGACCCAAAAGGAATGACATTCAGTACTGGAACATCTGGATCAGAGAAAAAGAAGGGAGGGAGAAGCCAAGAGTAGTCATGGTGAGAAATAGGGCAGAGGGAACTTTCCCCAGGAACTGGGAAGCCATTCATTGGCAGGTACCAAGTGCCTAGACCAGATGAAGGAAAAAGATGACAGACAGACAGAGAGAGAGAGAGAAGTGGACAAAGGGAAGCACCTCCGGCAGCTGATAAGACCAAGAGGGTCCATTCCCCAGCTTTGCCTAGGACGGACATAGACAAGCCAAGACGATAGAAGTCACCCTGATCCAGGACGCTTTGCAAAGGCAGCCAGCATGGCAGAGTGGAAAGAGTGATTGAGAGCTTGCCAGCACCATCTCCCCTGCCACGGAACATGGCACCACCATCAGAAATGAGACCTGGGCGCCTCTTAGGACAGGAAGGAAATGACTTAGATATGTCTCCTTCTGTCTCCCTAGTGCAAAAGATAGCACTACCACTGGACCAGGAAAGATACTGGAAAAACCTTCATGAAAACCCTGAGATGCCTGTCAGCCAAGGGTGACCTCCAGGACCACTGCACGGGAGACATTTTCTTAGGGCCTTGCAGGCAGCTACAGTGCAAGGCGATTTACCTGATGTTGAGTTTGGAGTGAGAAAGTGAACCCTCCAATTTCCCGGAAGTCTGTCTCACCAGACGCAGAGACTCAGCCTATTCCAGGAAGCGTCAGGGTTGGATTTGGGTCTGAGTGGCCAGCTTTCAGCAGGACTCATTCTGTGACTCCAGGTCAAACTTGCAAAATGTCTTCTGCAGATTAAGTACAGATTTCTGGATCAAACCCAAATGTGGAGGCAAGGAAATCCACTTGCAAATACAATGAGGGTCTTAGACAGATTTCTCAGGTTTAGTGTGTGAACAGACGTCCTGGAAACTAAATCTGTGTTATACCCACTCCCATCAGAAAAACTTAAAACTGTGGGCCATATAGGAGTTTGTAACTTCATCTTCTATAATCCATTTCACACAAATTGCACTCCAGCTTGCTTCGTGGGCTAAAATAATATAGTCACTTGTAAGAATTCACCCACAGAGTTAATATAGGCAAATGCTTTGGTCCCATAATATATGAAGTCAATGCTTGGTTTCTTCTACGATTCAGGCACGTGCACACACACACACACACACACACACACAAAGCAGTAAGAGTAGGTTTTCTTTTATCCAGTGCTTTTACTGTATAGAGAAAAAGCAAGGGCTATATTTTATTTAATACAACATTTTCAAACATTTTGTCCTACTTTCTCACACAGCACCAAAAATATCCTACATGGTAGGAAAATAGAGTTAGTGTAAACAGAGGTAAAGTATAGCTTGCTGAAAATGTGCAGAATGGATTTTTGCTTGAAGGATGGAGAGATTCAGGATGGAGGCAGCAACTCCTCTCCCCCTATAGGGATGCCCGGTAGGCAGTGGAGAAAATGTAGTAAGTACAACTAAAATTGGATTTAATCATTGCTACTAATAAAGGGCCAAGGCTATATGGCAATTTACTGTGCTGTCGGCAAAATGAATTGCTTAAGGCACATTAGCAGTACATTAGATAACACACCCAGTAAGTAAATTATGATTAAAATAACCGTAGAGTAAAGACTGTACATGCTCCACCACCATAACTCTTCAAAAATCTTTTAAAGATACCTCCTCCAGTGAATCTGTTTATCACCTCCTACAATTTTTATCAAATTCAATAAGCATATGTCTTACTCTATAAAATGTTTTTGATTGGTCTTTTTATTTTTTTTCCAATTGGTAAATGAAAGAATGATGTCATATGACAGCATTAAATACTATTAAACAGACCATAACTAACATCGGTTGTATAAATTATACATAAGCTGACGTTTTTATGCACTGCGTGAAGAATTGCTTCATGGGTTGTACAATCTTTTCCAAAACAAGCTCCTCGGAATAACACGACTGCTTATGTTTCATGGCTACAAATGGGTAACTGAATTAGCATTCATTTATGAAGTTTTCACAGGGAACCCTTCTCATTCAAATACTTGTAGATTATAATTTATTTTTATCTGAGGCATAATTTTTCATGTGGCAGTTTTGCCAAAATCAATAGAACCAGAGCCAAGCCCTGTTCCCTATTCCCAACTTAGACCCTCCTCTTGGCTGCTGCCTCCACGTGTCTTCTCTAGCTGGGAAGGTAAACAAATGAGTCTGCCTCATAATCATCATCTCTGCCAAAGTGCTGAGCTGAATATTATTTTTTACCAGTTCAACCCACCGCACTTAGAACTCTATTCACACACATTTTAAAACGGCTTTTTGCATTCTTACGCAAGGAGTGCAGGATCTTGTTATGTGGCGGGAAAACAGCATATTTCATTTCTGATTCACAAGGAAAGTCCACGCCAAAAGTGTCAATGACAACCCCAGGTTTCGAAATAGCCTAGATTAACACAGAGAATGTGCAGAGGCTTGGGAAACCCCCTTCTGGAGGAAGGGGTCGTATCAGGTCCCCTTTGTGCGTGAAGACAGTTGGACTCTGTCCCAAATCAGACACAGCGTTTTCTTATAGACATGGGCAATGTGCGAAGACAGCAGGATTCGGCAGAAAAAACGCTGAGGTATTAATCAAATAAGAAAGTCTAAGGGCAACCAGTTTTCCACAGTGTATCATCATAGTAAATGTATGAGGATGAATACCCTGTTTGCTGTGAGCTTAAGTGTGTCTGAATAATCCTGGTGATGTTACAGGGACTTTTGATTTCAGTAATTTCTTTTATATGGTGAAAATTCTTTTGTTGCTTTAATTTGCAAAGGTTTTCTTTCAACTTTCTGAAGTCCAGACAGTACCATGTACCCAAGCGAAAAATGCACCAGGAGATATGAATTGAGCTAACCCATGTATAAAGTGCTGGGTGCCTAAGAGCTTGACAGATACGGGACTGCTATTGTCATTATTGGAATTTTCGTTGATACCTCTGTTAGGGCTCACGCTCAAATGCTGGGTAATGTTGACTCTGGTTCTACATATTTGCGTGTATCTCTAGATTGGCGAGAATGCACTCCGACTATGCCTGTGCCATTTTTGTCCATTTCTCTATACATTTCATACTTAGCCGTACTGCTCTAGCAAGTTCTGACACCCACTAGGATTTTACTTTAGCTGAGATATTTTGCATTTGCTTATTATTGAAGAAAACCCTCTTTGCTCACCTAGGAGTTAGTGCAGCTTGTTAGCCCACACCCAGCACAGATCTCAAAACTTTGTGAATCCCAAATTATCACCCACTCCAGGTTTTGAGTCTAAAGCAGCTTGGACATAGGGGCACATTCCCTGGCTGTGGCTTATTGCGGGCACACAACCGGGTACCTGGCAGATGCCCTGCAGAATACTAGAGATGGCTGACTTAGGACCAATGAGAATTTCAAAACAGGAGAGCCAATATACAGAGACAGCTACTATGTCAGGGAAATTATGTGTGCACACGAATGCATATATACATATGTATGTATGTGGATTGTATGTATGTGTATATACATGTGTATGTGTATTGCATGTGTGTGCATACATGCATATGCATCAGATTCAAAGATGGTATTGTATTCCTACTGCAACTATTAAGGCTTTTTTTGTAGCTTGTGGACACAGCTCTTTTCACCCTGGCCTTCCCCTGTGAGGTGCAGCTGGATTGTGAGAGGCACCCTTAACTCCCCTACTGGAAGGGATCCAGAAACACCACAAAAACCCCAGTGGGCTTCTCTGAGGCTTCTGAGTCAGGATGCAAAGAACAGAAGCTGGGGAATAGTGGTACATCAACTCAGAGCCCAAGTGCTGCCCGTGATGCTCCTCGATGAGTGCAGAAATCTGAAGCAAGTCCAGATTTAAAATCCTGGGGGAAGGATCAACAAGACAGAAATGATCGCATTTAATTTTTATACTTGGGACCGTAAAGCAAACGACCTCTTTGATTATTTCAGCATTACTGAGACATATGAGGAAGGAATTCTAAGAATGAGGACACTTTCACCCCGTGGCCCTATCTGTCCCAAAGACTTCACTTACTATCTTTTTTGATGACTTACAAATTGACATTTTGGCCTGAAACTCTCTCTTGCTGTCCGGACGGGCATCTCACAACAGCTACCATGCTCCAGCACTGAGCAAGTGCCAGGCAGCTTCTAGATGCTTCCCTTGAGTTAGCCCGATGCTGGCAGGGGAAGCAGAGGCTCAGAATGGTTAAGTCCAGGCTCTGCAGCACTCGCTGCCATCAGCGTGGTGGTCTCAGCACCTGCCACCTTCACCTCAGTGTCCCACAGGACCTCCAACTCTGCATGTGCTACAACTTAACTCTTCTTCCCACTCCAAATCTGATCGATGGCCTGTGATCCCTCCCTAGGAGAACAGGACCTCCCACCCTCAAGGGGAGAACATACGGGCCATGTGTGCCCAACGGTGGGAATGCTGAGGGCCATGTTAGAACTGTGCCTGCCACAAGTCAAAATCCAAAAGCACAAAGCTTTGGTCAAGCTTTGAGTCAGTGAAGACAATGGTCGCCTTTGGCGAAAAGACACTTGGGGAGAAAGTCTGGGTTCCAGCCTCCCCGGGAACGGACCCTAGCATGTTATGGCGATAGTCACTACGACCTAGCAGTGTGTATTCACTGGCACCCGCTCCTTGCCAGGCACTGTGCCCTGTGTCCCTGACGGGCATCACAACAGTTTGCCATGCCACAAGAGAACTTCAGTTATGAGGCAGAAGTCTGCAAAGAAGGGTTGGAGTGAACCACGTCTCCTCTTTGATACCTGCACTCGAATAGACAGGCTTTGATTTAATGGCCTGGAAATGAAGGGATGCACTAAAGGAGCTGCCCTCTGGCAATGGAGGGCAGGATGCAGGCATCTTCTGTTGATGGCATAGTCATCCCTCCTGTTGGCCAGTTTGTGGGTAATTCTGGAGCAAGCTGCCCAGGAAGAAGGGACTTGACTGCCGTAGGCCCAGAGGAGGGCTAGTGTACAGAGATATCCCTGGTTGTTTCTAAGATTCTCCACCTGAGAGGCACAGGTCTGAAGAGGCCAACTCGTGAGCATGGGGTGGCTCATCTTCCATCTCCCCTGGGAGCAGCCCTGCTGCCTCAAGGCAGGGATTCCTCAAGTCCAGGGGTCAGCAAACTTTTTCTGTAAAGGGCCAGGCAGTAAATATTTTAGGCTTTGCAGGTCTCTGATGCAACTACTCAACTCTGCAGTTGTAGCACAAAAGCCACCATAGATAATACACCTAACAAATGAATGTAACTCTGTTCCAAAAAAAGACTTCATTTACAAAAACGGTGGTGGGCTGGATTTGGCCTTCGGACTGCACTTTGCTAACCTGGCTGGAGTTGCCAGCCCTGAGTGTGCAGGGTGAGGCAGAGGCAGGAGTAGAGTTGACTCCTGGCTTTCTTGTTCTTGGGATTCTACTTCTCTGTAGGTTTTCACATCACACCATTCCAGGCCATCACTTAAGCCCGGCCACCACCACCTCGCATGGGGTAGAGTGGAATGGAGAGTGTCCTCTCCAAATTCATGTCTACCTAGAGGCTCAGAATATCACCTTATTTGGAAACAGGATTATTGTAGGCATAATTAATTAAGGATCTCAAGGTGCAATCATCCCAGATTTAGAGAAACCCCTAAATCCAATGAGTGGTGTGGGTATTTATCAGAAGAGGAGAGGATGCAGAGATACAGGGAGAAGGCCATGGTGACAGAGGCAGAGATTGGAGTGACACGGCCACAAGCCAAGGATCACCAGAAAGAGGCAAGGGAGGATCTCCCCCTAGAGTCCTTGGAAGAACCAGGATTCTGCTGACACTCTCAAACTTCTGGCCTCCAGACCTATGAGAGAATGAATCTCTGATGTCTTAAGCCACCCACATTGTGGTCATTTGTTATGGCAGCCACAGGACACTCATACAGTTGGGCTATCTTAATAGCCTCTGAACCAGAATTCCTCTCTCCAGCATACCACAGCATTCCCCAGCCTTCCTCCACATTGCAGCCAGAGAAATCTTCCTGAAATACACATCTAATCATCACATAGCCCAATGCTTAAACCCCTTCAGTAGAAACCCCATTTCCTACACCATGACCAGGCTCCTAAACATGGTTCCCCGCACATCTACACCTTCACTTCACTCCATGCACACCAAGCCTCAATCACACCGAGCTGCTTGGAATCTTCTGGTTGCAGTACCAAGCTCTTACCTCCCAGTGTTGGTATGCACAGTCCCTCCATCTGAACTGCCTGCTGGCTCCCTCATCCTGCCACTCTCTCTCCTGCGAGATCCCTCTTAGAGGGCATCTCCTCTGGACAGATATCTTTAGCCACCAGTGCATCATACCCTAAAACTTGACTCAACTCATTGATGTGTTTTCCAAACTTCCGACATCACCACCCTTCCCCAGGATTTTCCACATTTCTGCACAACTGCACTTTGTTTTATTATTTTTAAAAAATAAATGTATTCTTTTTTGAATCAAGTATATTTTGAAAATAAAAATCATTTGTACCATTATGATAAATGGGAGGGGGGGTCCAAACTGCTTTTTAGAATAAAACTGTAACTGCAAATGAAACGAAGCAATGTTATTGACATTAGAACGAGATGCTGGGGAGGCCTATTTTCACGTTAGGAAAAGAGACTGGCCTAAGTGAGAGCCTTTCTCTCTGTCATTATCAGAAGGATTCAAAGAGAATCCACATGGAGATATTGTAGCTTCCTTCCTCTTTGATTCAATGCTCCTGTACCCCACGCTGTCCACCTCTGAAGTCTGCTCACCCGGGAGCCTCCCCACCTCTCGGAAACTCTTGTGTTTTTTCACAGCTGTCTCCCATCGTACACTCTAATCTAATCTCCTGGGTTGCAGGACAATCCCCACCACCTTGTGCAATGCTGGTATTTTTGTAGATGACCGATTAATATTTGTGATCTAAATGAGTGAAAGAAAGACTGAGAAATACACACAAAATTCTGTGGCTAATCAGACAATCAATGTGCCCCATTATCCCTGTTAGGCAGGGAGAGTCATTGGAGCCCTGAAAGCACATTGGGGTAGTTCACACCGTGTTCAGAGAGGACCTTGAGAACTCTTTGATGGGGCCCCCCAGCGAGCTGTGGCCTGCTTGAATCTAGAACCAGATCGGTGCAGTAAAGGGCCCACTTCCCGGGCTTGTTCCTTTCCTCATTCCACTCTTGTCTGTAAGAACATGGGAAAGAGCAGACGAGAACCTCACTTCAGTATTTAACTACAAACCAGGTCCAAAATGAAATAGCTATCTGCTCAGACATA
Organism: Mandrillus leucophaeus; assembly: GCF_000951045.1. Classification (NCBI taxonomy): domain Eukaryota; kingdom Metazoa; phylum Chordata; class Mammalia; order Primates; family Cercopithecidae; genus Mandrillus; species Mandrillus leucophaeus. Next base: position 629,134 of record NW_012105997.1, on the reverse strand, counting down.
CACATCAGTCTGCTTCTGATACCATAAGACTGTTGTAGGGTCACCCAGGCAGAATGAGCTCAAACCTTCGCAAGGAAAACCAGGTCTGTGGCAGCTGTTGGCAGAACGCCAAGGCAGTGAGGGATTTGTGCTAAAACCCCTCTCCTCACCCACTTTAGCAGAGCACCAGAGCACTCAGCCCAAAGCCTGCCTTTCAGAAGTGTGTGTGCGTGTGTGTGTGTGTGTGTGCCCACATGCACGTGTGCGTGCATGCGTGCATAGTGGGGAAGGGTGGGAGGTTCTGTGCATGGGAAATTCTTCTTCTAATTGCACAATGTATTTCATGCATCTTCCTCCTCCTACGTTAGGATGATGTCCACAGCCACTCAAAACCTGGGCCTGGCCACAGTGGCAGGTAGCATTTACCACTCACAAGGCATTTTGCCGGTTTCTCAGGTTGAGGATGCTACCTTTCTGTGCAGTGAGGGATGGCCTAGGCCTGGTCTTTCACAGTGGAATTAAGACATTTTGTTTGCATATTGAGCTTTTTGCAAGAAACAAGTCGACTTCAGGAAAAGTTTCATTTTCTAGATGATTTTGATTAAAAAAGAAAACAAAACTAATGAAAAAGAATATGGTGTGAGGCTTAGCATTGTGAAATGAGAATCAAGAGATGTGAGTTTGATTCTCAATTCTTCTGCTGCAAAGCTGGGAGATTCTGGCCCTCAGAGTTAGTATTTTGAATGTACCATTTCTTCACCTATACTTAAAAGGTGAAATAGTGAACTCAAAGGCTGTGCAAACTCCAAATTCTTGTTTCAGGTTTTCTGGAAATTATAGGAAAGACGTGTGTGTGACGATGATGGCCCCCAGAGCTTAGGCTGGCGTGGAGACACAGGGGAATCACCCCAATGGAAAACAAGAGTCCACATGCCCTTGGGCTTATCCTTGCCCAGGAGTTCATTTTTCTGTCCCTCTCTGACCCAAGCTTCTCCCTTCAGCCTGCTGTCAGAAGTTGGGATGAGCTGGAAGGACCATGAGGCAGAGCAGTCCTTGAGCAAAGTGAACGTTTTGCCACTTCGAAACGATCTATTGAGCTCCCGTTCTGTTTCACCACGATTCTAGGTGCTCATCCGTTAGGGAACAAAGACACTTCCTTCCGTGGAGAGACATAAAATTAACCAGAAATGTCAAATCATACCTCACATAGCGAAGTAGCTGGTAACTGCTATGGGAAAATGCAGAAAAATGAAATGGAGTAAGGCAAATTGGCATTCAGGGTGGCGGGGCAGGCTGCCCATCAGCAGATCCTCAGGGTAGCCACCATGAGAATGGGACTTCCAGTCAAGGATTTGATGGGCACGTTGGCTGAGCCATGAGATTATCTGCAGGAAGTGTGTTCCAGCAGAGCTCATGGCCACTGACAAGGTCCAGAGGCCGAGCCTGCCTGGGCTGTTCAAGGAGCAGCAAGGAGGCCAGAATGCCTGAGTCAGGAGTGTGGGGACTTAGAAGCACAGGGGATGAGTAAGTGCACGTGGTGACTTGGCTTGGCCTCAGTGCCCTGATAGGTGACAAACATTATTCTGGATGTTTCTGTGTGGGTGCTATTGGCCGAGGTTTACGTGGAAATGAGTGGATTTGAGTAAAGCAGTTACCCTCTATGATGTGAGTAACGTCAGCCAATCAGTGGAAGGCCTGAATACAACCAAAGACTGACCTCCCTAAGCAAGGGGGATTCTGCAACAAACTTGAACTGGAACTTGCCCTCAGACCTGAATGGCAGCACCAGCTCCTTCCTGGGGTGACAGCCTGTGCCAGCCCACACTGCAGATTTGGGATTTCCTACCCTCCATTAACACATAAGTCAGTTGCTTAAAATAGATTTCTTTCTAAGTATGTACCATCCCATTGTGCTTCGGTGGAGAACCCTGACTCACCCAACACAGACACAGAACTGTGGGCATCTTGCGGGCTGCGGGAAGACCTTGCTCACTCCGAGGCAAAGCCCTGGCAGAGTCTCCACGGGGGCTGAGGGCGGACTGCTTTGAACACCTTCCTCCTTCACAGGACAGCCAGCTCCTCAACACAAGAAGCTCTGCAGCTCCTTTGAGGATAGGGAGTGGGAAATAAAGGGTCACAAATTTTATGTTTGACGTTGCTGTAAAACTGCCTCCCCAATTTGTGAATAAGATGGAATAAACTTTTCACCAAAACAAAACAAAACAAACAAACAAACAGAAAAACCATGCTGTACACAAAGGGCATCTGATTATATCGAAGAAGACTCACGCAGGGGGCAGGCAGCTCGGGATGTATCCCCACCACAGGCCCCTGCTCCTGGACAGCTCGGGGAAGCACACTGGTGAGGGCGTCCCTCTGCCCAGTCCCACTGGCCCCATCTGGGCCACAGCTAAATCCTCTAGTTCCCAAGTCCAGCTTAGGGCCTCTTCCATGAAACTGTGGGAACCTGCAGGAGGAATTTTCTCCTCCCTGCTCTGTTCTTCCACAGCAACCTACGGACATCAGGGTGCGTCCCTCTGCCATTTGGGATCCTACTTGCTAGGACTTTCAGGAACCCAGCAAATGTTGGCAGGAGGAAGGAGGAAAATAGCTGGTGGATTCTGATGGTGTTGGAGAGCAATAACATAACCACTCCTAGGCCCTGCTCAGGACAGCTCTGCCCCTGGTCCTCCCAGGTCATTCTGACTTCTGACGGCTAGCTAGAGGGAAGAGCTTGGGATCAGAGAGGGAATTTTCTGGAAGCCTCCTGACATCCATGTCCTCCAGGGCATAGACATGGGCACCTTCTCTTATACTCCACAGGAGGCCCCTCCCCTGCAGGCACCTGGCTACCAGCCACCGTCAGCTTCCACTCCACAGGCAGCAGCTGATGCAAACTGACTCAAGTTTTTACATGACTCAAGTCCTAAGTTGCTGGTTCAGCATTGGCTTTGTATTTTTTGTTTTTTGTTTTTTTTTTTTTTTTTGCATTTATTTCAGCTTCAAGGAATGAGTGTGTTAGAAATCCTATGCACTAAACTGTCTTTGGAAACAGATTCTATCACCAACTCCCTCTTGCATTCCCAACTTCACCACAGAGTCTTGCATTCAATAAGCATCGACCCATTAAACACATTATAGAGTGCAAGAGAAGCACACAGTTATGAGAAATAAAAATAGGAAAATATGTCTCTAATGATTACAGGGAGTCTCAAGATGAAAACACTGTTCTTCTGTCAACATAAAATAAAACACCTTTGCATCACACAAGAAATCAGAGAAGAGGCCCACTGCCATCTGTAGTTTTACTTTCCCAAGCCCAGGTAGAGTTGGCTCCCCACATGCCAGGGACTTCACAACTTCAAAAATTATTTTCTTTTTTCTTTTCCTTTCTTTTTTTTTTTTTTTTTTTTGAGACGGATTCTTACTCTGTCACCCAGGCTGGAATGCAGTGGCACGATCTCAGCTCACTGCAACCTCTGCCTCCCGGGTTCAAGAGATTCTCCTGCCTCAGCCTCCCAAGTATTTTGGATTACAGGCACCCGCCACCATGCCCGGTTCATGTTTGTATTTTTAGTAGAGACGGGGTTACACCATGTTGGCCAGGCTGGTCTTGGACTCCTGACCTCAGGTGATCCACCTCAGCCTCCCAAAGTGCTGGGATTACAGGCGTGAGCCACGGCGCCAGGCCCAAAAATTCTTAATGTGGATCTTAAGTCGAGAAACAGGAAGAGGTTCAGGAACAGTGAATGTTCATATCCAAGTTTGATGTTTGTTTTTCTTTTAACTTCTTAACTCTTGAAACATCTTATCAGTGAAACCACAGAGAGATGTTTCTCTCTCATTCGCATGAAATAACAGACCACAGCCCTTAAAATTAAAATAATGAAAACACTCAGTAACTCTTGATGTTGTTAAATACAAGATAAATATTTCAATCCTTCTTTTTTTGCCAACATTTTTTACATATTTGTGGAAACATCCAGGGAAAACTGTATTCCGTGAAGGAGAAAAATAAGATAGAGCCAGGGGAGTTTTAATTGAGAGTCTCTTGCTAAATTGCTCCCTACGTGCAATTTTCCTCTTGGATAAGCCATGGCATTTTCAGGGGCAAGATGCTCCTGGAACTTGGCAGTACTCTTTGGCACTTCCTACAACTGCCCACAAATAGAAAGAAGGGAAATTCCTTGGTTAAGATTTACCTCAATGCACATAAATTTCATCTCTGGTAAACAAGTAAACTTTTGTCCCTCGCATAGAAGGAATTCTTAGATTCCCTCGTGGCTCCATGTGGCAGCCAGCATCCCACCATAGAGGCCAAGCCCATCAGCCTCCTCTAAGGCCAGGGGCATCTGAAGATGACTTGAGAAAGAGGACATCTCTATTGCAATGTCCCTAATTGACCTACACTCTCAGAGGAAAAACCCACTGGGTCCAATGACAACACTTAAAGGGGCAGAACCAACTTTGAAGTCTTTTCCCACTACAAATTTTAACCCCAGGCGTATGGAATAATTCTTCTGAGAGAGATGCTCTTTCTGGCTTTTATACCTCTCTCATGGAAAATTCTGTAGCATACAAGGTTTTCAGAAGGCGTCACTCTCAGGCATTGGAAGAGATCTGTGGAAACTAATAAGCCAGCATAGAGCCTTACACTGCAGATGTTCAAAAAACACCAGCAGAATGACAGTGTCTGGTGAGATTCTCCTATGGAGACCCACAGCTTGGACAAACTGGAGTTGATAGTCAAACCATTTATGGATTCATTTGTTCACCATGTTTACGTATCTAGAAGTAAAGAAATTAAGCTGTTCTAAGATTAACAATTGATTCTTCCCCAAAACGTCTAAATTGGCTAATAATGATTAATTTATCAAAAATAAAAGGTCTACCGAGGCTATAATTAGGATTTGTAAAATGGCCAACTCCCTTATTAATGTTATCCTGGATGATGCACACACTGAATTCTGCTGGCTCAGCAGACTCTATACCGACCCAGTAATACATGAATGGGCCAGGCCTCTCAAAAGTTCAGTAATATTCTAATAACAAACAGCATTCGGACAGAAATATTAGCTTTTGGAGATCAACGAGGTAATACTTTCAGCCCATTGTTAGCATGATACCTGTGGGGATGAATGTTCGTTCAGATGTGTGTCTCAAAAATACTCTGGGGACTGTCAGAAGTAATATACCCACCCAAGTTCCAGGATTTGTTAGACAAGGAACGATGAAGGTGAAGGAGTGAATAGAAACAGCTAAAGCCTGGGCCGGAGGGAAGCACAGATGTACTGGAGTTCTTTGAAAACTCACATTTGCTTTCAGTCATTTAAACTTCGCCAGGACTGACCCTAGCATGAATCCAAATGGTCACGTGATGTGAGGGCGTTCAGTGATTTGCGGTGACAAAATGAAAGCTGTCTTAATCTTGCAGACCTAGTCAAATTATGAGACAGGAAGCACCAGGTTCTCTCGGGGGCTAAACAAAAAAACTCGTGGACAAGACGTTGCAGCCTCAGTCATCCATCTGGCCGTCAGCTTCACTAGGTGTGCACCATTGAACGGACCCACAGCAGTGGCTGCCTTTGCCAAGACAGGCAAGAATGTGAATGTGGATACGGAATGGCTGTGGCTGTGCACTCGATTGTAGATGGATCGGGAAGTGAATGAAAATATGGATGTTGCCGGGCGCGGTGGCTCACGCCTGTAATCCCAGGACTTTGGGAGGCTGAGGCGGGCGGATCACCTGCGGTCGGGAGTTTGTGACCAGCCTGACCAACATGGAGAAACCCCACCTCTACTAAAAATACAAAGGTTAGCCAGGCATGGTGGCACATGCCTGTAATCCCAGCTACTCAGGAGGCTGAGGCAGGAGAATCTCTTGAACCCGGGAGGCGGAGGTTGCGATGAGCCGAGGTCATGCCACTGCACTCCAGTCTGAGCAACAAGAGTGAAATTCCATCTCAAAAAATAATAATAATAAAAAAGAAAAAAGAAAATGTGGATGTTGAGATGGAGGCAGACAGGCATGAGCCTGTGCATACAGACAGGGATGTGAATGGGGAGGTAGATAGGAATATGGTGGGGTTGGGGATATGGATGAATATGCAGATGGGGAAGGGGTCAGGGATGGGGTGAGGATGAAAATGGATATGGATATACTTAAAAATAGGAAGGTGGATGGGGTGTGTGGGGGGCTGGGAACGCATGTGCATGAGCATCTGTGTATGAATGTAGGGTGTGGAAGGCAACAGAATCATACCATTAGCAGTTTGTGCCTCACCTCCAAATGTGGCAGCTGCGAAATCTTATCCCTTCTCAAGATGGGAGTCAGCCTAACCATTCCACCTTCTCTGCCTGATGTCAAGCATCTGCCATTTCTTGGGGGTGTTGATTTATAGTATAGATATCGAGTTTTGTTCGGAAATTTTGTGAGTTGCGGTAGTCCAGTGCCCTTTCTTCTGATTACCCAGATCGAGCTTCCCACCCCGCTGGACTAATAGTCTATAGTCAGTAGACATTGACTAATAGTCACGGTCCCCTCACATCATCCTACACCTTCAGGAAACCTGTATCCTAAATGGGTGACAAAACAGACAGCTATGTAGTTGACAAGTGAGAAACACTGATTATGTCTTTAGCTAGCTAGTATAAATATTTCCTGCACTTGGGGCACACATTATGATAGAAACAAATCTTCAAAAAACTATCACTTCCATTGTAATTTATATCATTTAAATGCCTGCTAGAGCTGTGAATTGTTTTTTAGTACCCCAGGTTTACAGTTGACTTGTTTCTGACAATCTTCTCTATTGACTTCAGGAAAATACTCCTAACTAGTGAAGGTACACCTGGCCAGTCACCTCCTCTCCTGCTACTGGAATGAGTCAATAAGTCAATTACATGTTCAGCAGACATTTCAATGCTGTGGGCCACAAAAACCTTACAGTCTCTGTGCTACACAAGCTACACACTCACTCACACTGTCACTCACTGACTGCACCGTGCCTGGGAAATTATCCCAAGATTGCATAAGATTGATGGACAGATACCCCAGCCTCACTTTGCTGGGGTTGGAATGGCATTCTTCTGCAGTTCTCTGAGATGCCGTGTGCCTCCCTTGGGAGCCTCGGGGTAATTACACACCACAGTCACCATGTGCATCTCCACTGTGAGGTGGTTGGAATCAAATTCCTCCCCACACCTGTCAGGGCAACGAGTTGAGGATCCCTCTGAAGATCTGAACTTAGCTGGTAAGCTCAAAGGTCTGAATTTCTTCCACGTGAGCCTATGGGACTCTCTTCTTTTTGACTGAAAGGCCACGTGACATATTTGGCTAGGCAAGCGGGGGTCTTCAAAGAAGTGTGTTTAGGTTTTGTCACTGTTCCATCATCTACGTGAACGCTTCTTCTGGCAGAATTTCCCATTATTAATATTATCCTCGTGGAGACTAGTCAAGGGTCACCTGAGAGAGGTTGGCTTTCCAAGGAATTCCACAGTCCACAGGGATAATTGCATGTGTGGAGATGTCTGTCTTTTCTCATGGGAGGCCCCACCTGTTGGGGGCCTGGCTGACAGCTCAGGAGGGGAATTGGGGTCTGTGGATGTGGGTGAAGCATCACTTCAGAGCGTAGCTGAGCCGGGGGAAGTTGAACTGAGGTCTCCTCTGCTGAGTCTGTGTGAGAGAAAACCCCTCTGGAGTAGATTCTGTGTTGAAAAAGTGGCAAGGCTACCCCAGCCTGGCAGGCTGTCAGCCAGTGAGTTAGGTCTGATGGGAGTGGTGACCACCTGGGTCTCTCTGCCATTCCCAATGGGTCAGTCAGGGCTCCCAGAGAACAAGGAGGCGATGTCTCATTTGGTATGGTGGCCTCATTTAAGTTGGAATGGGGGACAAAGCAGGGCCATGCCAAGTTTAAGAGGATCTAGAAGGAGGGGGTAATAAATCATTGCCATGTGTTGGCAACCAAAGTTTAGCAGCAAAGTTTATGATAATGATCAGAGCCACTGGGCAAGTCACGCAGATTCACCCATTGATTTGCTCTTTATGAATCAGGTGGCCATTCAGGGAATTCATGAAAAGCCAATTAGAGAGGGACTTTTTCCAGGTCATCCTTGGGCACTGGAAAGGTCTTTAAGGTTATGGGATCCTGCAGCCCAAGGACTGAGATGCTGGGCTATGCCTTCTGGGAGGCACAGGGTCTGGGGGCAGGAGGAAGAGCTCTCCTCACCAGGGGGGCAAGGGCAGAGCCGAGCTGACCCTACCTCCTCTGTGTGTAGACAGAGACATATAGAGTTCTCTCTCTCTCTCTCTCTCTCTCTCTCCCCCTCCCTCTCTCCATCTGTCTCTGTATCTATACATCTATGTAGAGAGAGACATTAAGAACTTAGCTCATTCAGTTTTGGAAGCTGGCAAGTCTGATATCCACAGGGCAGGCCGGCTGTCTGGAATCCCAGGCAGGATTTCTGCATGACAGTCTGGAGGCACAATTCCTTCTGCTCTGGGAAGCTGAGATTTTTGTCTTAAGGCTTTTGATGGATTGGATGAAGCTCACCCACATTATCAAGTACAGTCTCCTTTACTCCAATCGACGGATTATCTACAAAACACTTTCCCAGTGACCCCTGCACCAGTGTTGACCAAATCAGCCAGGTGCCACAGCCTAGCCAGTTGACATGTAAATGCAAGCATCTTACCTGGCAAGGCCCAGGTTTCCAGACACCAGCACTGCTCTCTCCGTCAAGTCTCTCTTCCCACCCGGTGATCCCTCACCTGCCTGCCAATCACAGCCTGTCTGGAGAGCACTGTCTTCCCCTCTTTCCCCTATGGCCCTGGTACTTCATCTCCTGCCCCTGCCCAGACCTCCAGGTCACCCCTTGGGGCCCTGCCCTGGGTGGGAGCAGGCCAGTGATGGAGGCCCACCACGCGGCCTCTGACCTCCTTGCCTCCGTGCCAGCTGCTATAGTTTCCACATATTGTCCCTCCCACAGCCACTGCATGTGCACCCCTCTTTGCGTCAGGCTGGGACAAGGTGCAGGTGTCCAGAAGGGATCCCATCGGCAGGACAGACTCAGAAAGCAGCACGGTCTCTGCAGCTAGAGGCAAGGAGCAGGCAGAGGCTCTGGGAGTGGGGAGTGTCCGGGACACGAAAGCGGAGCAGGGTGGAGAAGGCAGAGGGGAGGGCACTAGGAGAGGAGGAAGGTTACTGGTCTCTCTGAAGGAGCCCCAAGGATGTGCAGCCACCAATCGAGGGGCTCAATGTCAGCCCCAGCCCATCCCACAGACTGGCCAGCATTTCTGTTGATTTCCTGTCCCCAGTACTTCCCTTAGCAGGGTAAGTGAAGATACGTCTCAAATGTACCTAACATCATGAAGAAATGATACATGGGAAGAAATCCCAAACAGCCTTTCTCGTCTGGAGGTAAAATGCTGACACGTCGCGTGAGGAGGCCACAGAGAAGCTGCGCCCACACTGGACGCTGCTGAGACCGGGCAGAAAGCCTGGTCAAATCAGTTTGCCCGCCCAGGCTGGGACCCTGCCCTGCATCCTGAGGACACAGTCGGTGGTGATTTTCTGAGCCCAGACTGAAAGTTCAGTTCTCCTTTCGGCTCCTCCAGGTACCACCCCACCGTTAGGGAGGAGCTGTGTGCAGTCCGAAGGCTTCAGAGGCTCGTGGGAGTTTAGAGACCTTAGTGCCCACCACTCCATTTCACAAACAGGGAAGCTGGGCCCACAGAGGACAGGCCCGGGCCCAGGGCACAGTGCTGGGACCAGGGCTCAAGACTCTTCCCGTTATATTCTGAACCCTAAATCAAGGAGTACGCTGAACAGCAGATCTTCAATGTGCAAGAAGATTTGCTGAGATTCTTAAATGTTTTTCATATACCTGAACTTCAAACAACTCTTTTTTATACAACTATGCCTATAAAACGGTGCCCGTCGACCGGGGAGGGGGGTGGGGAGGGTGGCTAATGCGTGTAATCCCAGCACTTTGGGAGGCCGAGGCAGGCATATCACCTGAGGTCAGGAGTTTACCAGCCTGATCAACATGGGGAAACCCTGTTTCTACTAAAAATACAAAAACATAGCCAGGTGTGGTGATGGGCCCTTGTAATCCCAACTGCTCAGGAGGCTGAGGCAGGAGACTTGCCGGAACTTGGGAGGCAAAGGCTGCAGTGAGCCGAGATTGCACCTTTGCACTCCAGCCTGGGGGATAAGAGCAAAACTCCATTTCAAACAAACAGACAAACAAACAAACAAACAAAAAAAAAACGGTGCCTGCCCATCCTTATATATATTTGAAAGTGCATCAGGAGGAAGGCTCCTGCCATCAGCCACTGCACTGATGAGAAGAGCGACCCCGCTATGCCACACCCACCTGGAGGAGCCGGGCTTCACGCCACCCATTGGGAACAAAGATTTCTCCCATCTAGTGGAGGAATTCTCGTTCACCAAAGACTTCCTCTGGGGGACCGTGTTTGTGTTCTTCCAGGTACCTTGTTACTTTGCAGGACGGTTTGAGATTTAATCTATTTGGATGATACAACCGCGGGTGGTGGGGGGGCTTCCCTTGCTCTCCATGTGGTGTGGTGGTCTAATTTAAATTGGAATGGAGAACGAAGCGGGGCCATGCCAAGTTTAAGAGGATCTAGAAGGAGGGGGTAATAAATCAATACCATGTGTTGGCAGCCAACGTTTAGCAGCAAAGTTTACGATAATGATCAGAGCCGCTGGGAAAGCCACACAGATTCACCCATTGACTTGTGCTTTAGGAATCAGGTGGCCATTCAAGGTAATCATGAAAAGCCAGTTAGAGAGGGACTTTTTCCAGATTATCCTTGGGCACTGGAAGGGTCTTTAGGGTTATGGTGATCGTGCAACCCCAGGGGCTGAGATGCTGGGTTATGCCTTTTGGGAGGCCCAGGGTCCTGGGGCAAGAGGAAGAGCTCCCCTCACCAGCGGGTGCAAGTGCAGAGCTGAGCTGACCCCACCTCCCCAGAGAATTTTTGGGAACGAGCACCATGCCTGTGTTCTGCGCCAGGATATATTTTGGAGTGATGGTGGTTGGAACCATTTTGTAATGTTTTGGGAAGCAGATTTGGACTTGTTCCTCCAATGTGGGAGCAATATTCATCTATGAGAGGCTGGAAGGAAACCATGTAGAGAACGGAGGTGGGGACGCTTTGAAGGCAAACAGGCAAGGGGCATCTGTGCCCAGTGTCAAGAGAAGAAGATGGGAAGAAAACAGGAGAGAAGGGCTGGCCTAGTTGACATCGTCTCACAATATTAGAATTGAGAAACAGAAAATCCAAAATGCTGCATAATCCAAAATTCACTTCTAATTGGCTATGGAAGGCAACATGGAATTCCTGGAAGCAGGTCACCATCTTATTTCTATTTTTGGGTCCATATTGAAGGGAACATTTCTGGAGGAGATATCAATGCACAGCCCCTGGTACAGCCCACGAGTGGAGTGTGCAGGTGGCAGGGTCCTCCCGGGAGTCAGGGCGTCCCCGGGGGTGGTGCACAAATGGAAAGTAAAGAGCCCCCAAGCAAGGAACAGAACAGGCACAGGCCCACCAGACACCTTCCAGGCTGCACAGGCTCTGAGTCCCAGGCCCATTCAACTCATCCGTGCCCTCCTCCTCCCCGAGAGGGGCCCCGCCTCTGAGGGAGGCTCCCCTTCATGCTCCTGTAAGAGCTGAGATGCCAGAGTGACAAACTCGCTCAGGCTTCTGCACCCAAATCTAGGGCTGTCAGTCTCCAGAGCCTGTGCCCACTCCTTCCTTCAGGCCCACGGTGGCTGGTAGTGCCAGTCCCCTAACAGGAGGCATTGCTTGGCACCGAAAGTAGGTGAAACTCCTGCTACAGGAATGGAGATGAAACTCACTCTTGGCTGTGAAAGATATGCCCAGGACTCTGAGGCTTCTTCCCAGGCACCCAGGCCAACTCTGGCAGGCCGGAGTTCAGGGTCCCTTCCCACCTTTGGGCCAGGCTGCCCAGTTTCCCTGTACTCTAACTTGCTGTCCCAGCAGGAGGGCAGCACACCTGTCCCTCACCTCGGAGCAGCTCTGTCCCTGCCTTGTCCTCTGCAGAAGGAGGATAATGGTGATGCTGATCCTTGCTGATGGGTTATCTGAGCCTGGCCTGGCACCTGCTCAGGTCATCTTCGGAAGGACCGTGAGGCAGGTCCTGCCTAATACAGGCGGGGTTCTCTGGAAGCTGACACTGACACGGACTGTGGGGCACAGAATACTGATTAGGGATCAATAGCTGGGAAAGAAGGGGAAGGATGGGACAGAGGGGACGAAACCTCCACCAACTTAGCAAGGAGTTCTGGGGCAACCAAGGCCTGGGAGAGTTGGTTCCACGTCAGGAGCAGAAGGCCAGGCCTTCGCCCCCCACCTCACTCCATCACCTGCTATGACCTGACTGGGAAGGGCAGAGTCTTGGCCCTGCAGCTCCTGATGGCTGGAGGCTGTGTGCTGACCACACCCTGCCCCCCATCACTGGGCAGTGGGGGTCTGAGAGGCGCATACCTGTGCTACCAGGCTTGTGTTACCCTCACTCTGCAGGTGAGAGAACCGAGGCACCGAGACGTTATCCACTGCTCCCAGGGTTGCATAGTGAGCTGGTGAAGGCTTCAGTGCCAGGTAGGCCAGCTCAAAGTTCAAATTCCAGCCCCTACATTACACCCCTGTCCCATGGGTGTAGCACAGTTTAAATGAGATAGAACCTGTAAAATGCTCAACCTTGCGCCTCACCAATCTACTCAACCAGTGCTACCTGTAATATTATCAGAAATAATCATTACTGCTCTGGGCCGGAATGTACAAGGGATATAAAAATGGTTTCATGAACCACATTGCACAGTGACATTGCAAACAGCGCTGTCCCAGGCAAGGCGACAATTAGTGAGAATTTGAATCTCCTTCATTTACTTCTCTGTAAACAAGAAAGTTGGACGTAGTGCCCCAGGGCACTTCCAGCTCTGATGTCTGGGATGTGCTGGCCCTTGGCACTGCCCTAGAGAGCCGGCCTTGCTCTGACCTCAGGGCCAGGCCTGGCTGCAAGGTGAGCTGGAAGTGTGATTCCTGAAAAGGAAGATATCCCCCAAGTGAGGGTTATGCAGCCAGGGACAAGGTCCCACAGCCCAGCTATGCACTTGCCCTGCTTGGATGCAGGACGAAAGGAGTATGTCGTGGAACAAAGCCAGAAGCTGGAGAAGCATGCTGAAACCCTTCAGAACTTCACAGCCATCTTAGCTATGCCTGGAAGGGTGTTACTTGCAACATCATGGCCACACCAGTGACTGTCAGCACTGCCCCAAGACAGACAAGGACGCGGAAGGCACACTCACCCGCCGTGTGACCTTGAGCAAGGCCTTAGCCTTGCTAAGTCTCTGCATTCAAAACCGTATCAAGACAAAGAAGACAATACCTAGCTGGAACCCAGGCCGCACACATCACATCATGGGCTCAGCAGACGTACCTCCTGTGCGTCTCCATGCACATAGAAGAGGTGAAGAGGGGAGTGTGTCTTCTGTGTCCCCGTCTTCGCCTCCTCTGCATCTCCTCGCCTGCACTGAAACAGCCTGCGAGGGGTCTCACCGCTACCCTTGGTGCCCTTTGAGAAACCATGGAGAACCAGAAATGTGCCTGAAAAAGGACAAAATGATCACCTTTCCCAAAGAAGAAAGAACCAATCCTGAAAACCGCAGCCTGCTCAACTGGATGTGGACACCAGATGGATCCCTGGAGGATTCTAGACACGCAGGACAGAGGAGGCAGTGACCCTCTGAGGCATCACAGCAGCCGTAAGCAGGTGCACCCACAGCCCCACCCACCCACTTGCTGTCTTGCTTACTGTTCCGAAAGAGAAGGAATGCTGTCACAAGGTTGAATCATCTTGGTTTGGAAAATGTATTCATCTCTCGAGGGCGGTATGGGGGAGCTGTGACAACAGAGCACCAGGGGACCTACGGTGGAGGGTTTGGGAGCTCCAGCTCTGCTGCTGCTCACCCAGCACCCCATTTGGGACTCCAGAGAAGCAGAAGAGAATTGTCACTGGTTGAGCCCATGATGTGATGTTTGCAGCCTGGGTTCCAGCTAGGTATTGTCTTCTCTGTCCTACAGATTTGAACGCAGAAACTTGCAAGGCTAAGACCTTGCTCAAGATCATACAGCCAAAGGTGGTAGAATTGAGAGTACAGACAGGCCTCCACTTACAGTGGTTCAGTGCATGATTTTTTTACTTTTTACATTCAGTAGAAATTGTACTTTGAGTGCCCATACAACCATTGTGCGTTTCACTTTCAATACGGTATTCAATCAATTACATGAGATCCTCAAGACTTTATTATAAAATAGACTTTGTGTTCAATAACTTTGCCCCACTGTAGGCTAATGTAAGTGTTCTGAGCATGTTTAAGGTAGGCTAGGCTAAGCTATGATGCTTAACAGTTTGGCTGTATTAAATGCATTTTCAACTTAGGAGGTTTTCAGTTTACGATGGATTAATTGGGATGTGACTTCATTGTAAGTCTTGATGCATCTGTATAATGATAACCATAAACCAGAGATGAGGACTGAAAAAGTGCTGACAAACAAGAAGAGAAACAGAGACTCAAACAGCCCAGGAGATGAGACCAGGGCGCCTGAAGCCAAGTGCACAAGGAGGAGCGTGTTCTGGGAAAATCCTAAAGACATGGGCTGTGTCTGCAAATAGGCTTTGCTGTGTTCCTGCCAGTAAGCCAAGGGGGCCAGGGGAGGGCTGGCCTTGCTGAAGTGACCAAGGATGGAGAAAACATAAGGCGGTTAGTATCTCCATTTTACAGGTGAGGAAATAAGAGCAGAGAATCTATGCAGTTTACCGAAATTCACAGAGATGAATTCTGAGTCCAAAACCAAGGCCTTTGGTCCTCTCACTAATAAAATTGGAATTATAGCTCATGTTCCACTTAACTCACGGCAGTATTTGGAGGATCCAGGTAAAACCCAGTTGTGATATATTTATATGACTAAGACGAAGGAACGCACGCCAGGGGCCAGGGCCTAGCCCAGGAAAGTGGATTCACTGTGGGCTGAGCAGTGCTGATCAATGAGTGAATGTCACCTAGGAGGCCACCGTGATGTGCTGCTGGCTGCAAGGCTTTGTCCTGACCTGACCTAGAGCCTCACTGTGCAGACACTTGAGATGGCAGGCGTGTAGGCCAAGCAGTGCAGGGAGGGAAGGTTTGCTCTCATGCTCGGTTATAGTGTGAGGCTCAAAAAGAGCAAGCCGGGTTGAATGACACGAAACCAAATACAATCCAAGAGGGAAGCATGGAAAGCTCTGTATTTAGGTTTTTAAAAAATCAATTATACAACCACAAGATGGGCGGGGTGTAGCTTTACAAATGTTTGCATGAGAAATCACTCCCTGATTTCTCATGCAAACGTTTGAGACATGGTAGCAAAAAAAGTGAATTGCTCTGGCTACAGTGAGCTTCCAGATGGAGGGAGAGTGACATTGCAGCAGGGTGGTCCATTCTGGGCGGCGCATTTTCAGAGGAAAATTAACACCATAGACTGGATTCAGAGGTGCGTAATTGAGGCAATGGAGAACCTAGAACTTATGTCTTATGAAGGGCAGATTGAAATAGCCATTAGTTCGTCACTCAAGTCAGGACTTGGGGAAGAGGGACATGAAAGTTGTCTTCATACAGTGAAGGTAGGAGCAGACATCAGAGCTCTTCAAAGACACCATGAGGGCAAGCAGCCTGAACTTTGAGAGGCCAGCAGTGTTTCAATATCAGGAGGACCTTTCTAACAAGGTACTATTCCTGAAGGCTGGGCAGCCTTGGATGCTGGGAACACGGAATGGAAGTGGGTAGTTCATCTGCCATGGACAGTGCCCTGTAGGACCTTGCCCTAGGGAAGGGCTGTCCTGAACTGTAGTTTAAAATGAGGACCCTTCAGGTCTGTGGAGGGTAGACCAGTGGCCCAAGAGTAGACTCCAGGCACCAGGCCCTGCCTCTACAAAAGCCACTGTTCATCCTGAGCTCCTGTCAATACTTAATTTGAACAAGGCTTCTCTGGCTGAAAAATGGAGTTCAGAAACCACAGCTAGGGTTGGGTAAGAAGCCCAAGCAGCTCGCAAATCTGACTTCCCTCCAGCCTTGCAACCAGCACACAGACACATGGAGAAGTTCCAGAGTCCAGGCCTGGATGTTGAGAAGAAGGACCAAGAGACAGGCAAAATGCCTGTCCAGAAAACACTTTAGGAAGTGCAGTTGCAAGATAGAGAGGTATTTACAGGTGACAGAAGTATTAGTATGTATTTCAATTGCTTCTTACCAACAATGTGTTTGTTTGGGTATAATTTGGGACAATTTCCTAATTACATGGAATATTTGAAGCCAGGGGCATATGTTTGTCATTGATTTATCTGTGAAATTGGGCTTCTGTGTGCTGTTTTTCATTATATTCATTGCCACTGTGTGCCCTAACAGAAATAACCCGGCACTGATGGAGACAGAGTGAAGATCTTGGAACGAGGTAACTCACTGGTTTAAATTTTGTTATGGTGTTGAATGTCCAGGCAAAACACACAACTCAGTAGAAATGCAAGCAGATAATGCATCCAGGACCCCACTTCAGTCACACCCAGAGCAGCAGGAAGGACAGAAAGTTCCAGAGAGAGCCGTGTGCCTAGCTGAGGCATTTCCACTGCAGGAACAATGTGATGTGACTGAGCGCAAGGCCACCTTTGGGCTTTTACACCACAGTTCACCTGGTCACGTCCCACTGCAGGTCCGTCTTGGGCACTGACTGATCCATCCACCCACCAAGGGTTTGCCAGACTGGAGATCCCAGAAGCGGTTGAAGCTGTAATCCTGCCACAGAGTGTCAGGGCTGGCAGAGCAACAGTCATCACGTCAGTGGATGTGAGGTTGGCTCAGCACTCAGGGTGGGAAAGGCCTGGGGGAAGGTCCTCCCAGGGAAAGCAATGTCCACCCTGGCCGTGGATTGAGGAAGAGCAAGCTCCCAGAGAAACCTGGGGATCCTGGGCACGGTGGACTAACGAGAGCAGAAGAAGTGCTGTGGACAATAGCGAAAGGGGCACAAGGGCCAGGTTAGGAGGTGCCTTACTCAGAATGTGCCCTGAGCAACAAGGATTGATTTCAGGGACTTGGGCAGGAGGTGAGTCCGTTGAAGGTAGGGTTTGGGGACGATTGATCTGAGAGCCGTTTATACTTTAGAGAGGTCACTGTGTCAGAAGAAGATGCTGGAAACTCAATTCAGTCATCCTGGCTTGTCTGAACTGCAAGGAACCTGCCCATGCATGTAATAAATGCTACCTGGCCACTGAAGTCTGGCCATGGAAGAAAGAATCTCCACATGGACAGTGTTATGGTTGAAATGTGTCCTAATGCCCAGTACCTGTTGATATAACCAAATGTGGAAACTAGGTCTCTGCAGATGAGCAAATTAAGATGAGGTCATTAGGGGCCAGGCGTCGTGGCTCATGTCTGGAATTCCAACACTTTGAGAGGCCAAATCAGGAGGATCACTTGAGTAGAGGAGTTTGAGACCAGCCTGGACAACATAGCAAAACTCTCTTCTCTACAAAAAAATAGAAAAATTAGCTGGGTATGGTGTCGCACACCTGTTGTCCCAGCTACTTGGGAGGCCGAGGCTAGGGAGAATAACTTGAGCCCAGGACGTTGAGGCTGCAGTGAGCCATGATTGCACCACTGCACTGCAGCCTGGGTCACGAGGGTAAGTCTTTGTCTCAAGAAAAAGAAGAAATGAATTAATTAGGGTGGGTCCTCATCCAATAAGGACTAGTAGCCTTATAAGAAAGGGACATTTGGACACAGAGACAGGCATGAGCATAGGCAGAAGCCACATGGGGGTGGGGACAGAGATGGACATGACACTTCTTCAAGACAACACTCAGGATTGCTGGGCACCTCCAGGAGCTAGGAGAGCCATGGAACAGACTCCTTCACAGCCTCAGAAGGAACCAGCCTTGCCGACACCAGGATCTCAGACTTGCACACCCCAGAGCAGTGAGGGAAGAAGTGTCTGTTGTTGAAGCTCCCAGTGTGGGGTACTATATTACAGCAGCCCCAGGGCACCAGTACAAGCACACCCCAGTGTTTATCTCCTATCAGGAGAGGTATGCCTTCACCTGTCCCAGGAACTGAAATGGACTTCAGTGTGCACCTTATTGATTCTGTGTGGGTTTCTTAGTCCCTGGGCAAGAAGACTGACCGTGAGAAAGTCCATCTCTGTTGGATCTGATGCCCATCCTCTTGTTGCTGACCATCAGTACCTCTTTCCACAAGAGTTATCATCTCAGTGTTTTAGGGCAGGAAGGACCTATATTTGTGACTTATAAATGGGCAAACCAAGGTTCAGAGATAGCCCTTGGATAAGGTCATACAGGCTGCAAACCAAGGTTCAGAGATAGCCCTTGGATAAGGTCATACAGGCTGCAGAGATAGCCCTTGGATAAGGTCATACAGGCTGCAAACCAAGGTTCAGAGATAGCCCTTGGATAAGGTCATACAGGCTGGCAGGGGTCAGCCATAGCCATGAGCCTGGAAATGATAAGTCATGGGAATTTCCACATTTTAGAACTCCTGCCCCAGGATCATTTAGTTTTCAATTTTGCAGCTTGGTTATTAGCAAATACACAAAAGTCCTTTAATTAAAAAAAAAAAAAAGGTAAGAAAACCTTACATTTTACCTTTTCTTTTTAATAAGAAATATTTTTTCGGGGCCGGGAGCAGTGGTTCATGCCTGTAATCCCAGCACTTTGGGCCGAGGAGGGCGGATCACTTGTGGCCAGGAGTTCAAGACCAGCCTGGCCAATATGGCGAAATTCCATCTTTACTAAAAAATACAAAAATTAGCCAGGAGTGGTGGTGTGCACCTGTAATCCTAGCTACTCGGGAGGCTGAGGCAGGAGAATCACTTGAACCTGGGAGGCAGAGGTTGCAGTGGGCCATAATGATGCCATTGCACTCCAGCCTGGGACACAGAGTGAGACTCCATCTCAAAAAAAAAAAAAAAAGAAAGAAAGAAAAAAAAAAAATGCAAAAGAAATATTTTTCTGAAGATTCTTATCATGGTCCTGTAATTATGTTTCACATATCGTAGAGTTCCCATTTGGGTGACAAGAGATTATGTCTGGCCTCAATTGTTTCTTACTCATAATGTTGGGGCTTTGTGGTTTTGCTTCAGCCCTTGGGGAAGTGATGGCTCTGAAGTCTGAAGCTGATCCAGGATAATCCAGAAACACCTCCAGCCCAGGCAGAGCTGCTGCTCTGTGATTGGTGCTATGTGCCCTGCTGGCTAGGTGAGCACACTGGTGCTGGTGGCTGCATGTATTATTCACAGAGGAGAGGGCTAATTTGGAAGTTTTGCTTCTGTAAGGCTGGGATGCTACCTGCAGAACAAGAACATAAATCACACTACACTGGTTTTAAAATCATGGACCTCCCAATGCCTAGCACTTGTCACTGGAGCATCTGTAACGGAGGCCTCACCCCCAGCAAGAGGAGAGAAACCCCAAGCAATTTAACTTAGAAGTGTGGATACCATAAGGCAGAGCACAGCATCAGCACTTTTCAGACAAAGTTACTAGCTGTCAATGTTTGTTTCTTGGGCCTTGTAATGCTGAAGCATAAACTAATACAACCGAAATACCTCCTTGTTGAATAAATAAATGCAATAGAATAAATGAAGTCAACTGCTTGAAAACTCGTGATATCTAAGCAGTCAGATAGTACTTCCCCCCCCAAAAAAGTCTCCACTATTTGTTAAACCACTCACCCATCCAACAATATTTTAAAGCACTCACTGTGCAAGAGAGGCTGTATTATGTGCTGGAATTAAGAGAAGAACATAGCACGCATGGGTCCTACCCTGGAGAAAAATAAGATAATCAAATAATGCCAGGTCTAGGAACGGTGCCAGTTGTATACAAGCACTACACAAACACAGAGACTGGAAGACTAGCAAACTGGATTTCAAGAAACATTTCTGGGAAGAAGTGAAATTTGTATCAGACCCTGGAATAGAAGAACAATGTGGGTGTAAGGTAGAAGAAGAGGAGGTTGTGCAAAGTGATGGAGGTATGAAAGGATGACACATTCAGGGAAGAGCCACCAAAACTGCCTGGAACCACAGTGGGGATTGGGTCTATGGGGGGACCCCTGGAGACTGAAAGACAAGATAAAATATGGCTTATGACTGTCCTCCTCTGCTAGATTCAGATTGAACTTAATCCCATAGACCCTGGGGAGTTATGGAAAGTTTTACAGCAGGAGAATTGCATGAACCCATTTTACCTAAAGACTAAAGACATCCACATATTTTTGAGACAATTCCACCACAAAAATAAAGGCAGGCTTGCTCATGGAGGTTGCTGTAAATTCCTAGACTGCACATCAGAGGCATTCATTTACAACTTAAAACTACCTCTCTGTGACCACACCCAGCTGCTGGCCACAGGGTGGTGGCACTTTTTCCTTCAAAGGTTTCCCCGCATCCTGATTTGTGTAACTCTTACAGTCACACTTGTTCTGTGGGCTTTGTCCTACTTCTCAGGCCTTTTATATGGGGACAGCTTTTAAATAAAATAAAAATTCCTCTTGCTTCTTACAGATTGGACTTGATTAAATATTCCACTGATTAAGGGTAAGCAAATGTCAGCTTCAATATCATAAAAAGAGAAATGAGAGTTCATACAGCAGCAAAGCAAACAATCCATTTTCATACTTTATTAGAAACATTTATTGCCGTAATGACTACATTATATTAAGCAAGCAGGTGGAAAGGTGTTCTGTGCATGATATCTTCAAATATCTTTATTCTGAAGACCTTATCCCTCCAGTATTTAGACAGATGTTTTATTCCCTGTACCAGAGTGAGGGCTTGAGATGCTGTGATTTCAGCTCCTCCATAAGCACTCAATGATCACGGCCTGTTCTTGTGTTTCAAACAGTGGGAGCCCGTTCAATGCTCTGCACACCATGAGGTGCTCTGGGTACAAATAGCAGAACTCACTGGACACAGCCCAGTCTTCTTCCAAAATCCTTGGCTCACATTCTAAATGTACCTCCAAGTTTTTCCAATTCCTCTATAATTTGACAGTCACATAATTCTGCTCTGGAGTCTAAAGCCAAAAGATGAAGAAAGGACTGGTTCTTTCCCTCTACTGTCTATGTCACTTTGAAAAATCTTGGAAGAGCATCTTAAAGAAATTTGTTAAGCTCTCTGTCCTCTGGTATGCGTCATCCGTAGCTGTGTAACAGTATTACCATGAACTTAGTGGCTTAAGGCAATATACATTTCCATCTCACAGTTTCCAAGGGCATGGCTTTGCTGGGCTCTCTGCAGGGCTGTGATGGACGTGTCAGCCAGGGTTGGGTTTTTTTTTCTGGGGACCTGACTGGGGAAGAGTGGAGCATTTATTTACCTGTGGCTGAAGGACCAAAGGGCTCAGTTTCCTGATGGTTGCTGACCGGACACTGCTTTCAGCTCCCTGCCACATAGCCCTCTCCATAGGACCCTCAGAACATGCCAACTTGCTCCTCCAAAGCCAGCAAGGCAGACATTACAGTCCTATGGAATGTATTCACAGGCTTTTCATCAGCTGGCTATGTTCTATTGGGTAGAAGCATGTCACAGGCCTGCCTACACTCCAGGGGAGGCATCCCACAGGCAGGGAAACCCCACGGGCAGGGAAACTCCTGCTAGCAGGATTGTGAGGCCACCTGAGGCGCTCTCTGTCGTACCTTCCTTGACTCTCTTGGTGTCCATTAGAGCACCTGGTAGAGCCAATTTTAACCACAATGTCCTACCACAGAACTGAATTCTTTCCAAATTTTACAAAATGGGAAAAAAATCCATGTAGTTTAATAAATCATTTCTTTCTTTAACGCCATAAATTCTGATTTTCATTCTAGCATCACTTTCCTGTGCATATTAAAATCCCTAGTCTGCAAAATTTACAACATTTTAATTTCTGCTTTTCTTTGGCAAACAAAAGTGAATGTATCAGAGATTCTGATTAGGAGACAAAGTGGAGTATTTGGACTCAGCCAAACAGCAAATATTTATTGAACACTTGCCAAAACCTCTGCAAAAGCACCCTGGAAAACAGAAGAGGGGACTCAAATAAGGCCTCTGCATCGAGACTTTGAAGAATCTGTTGGAGCAGGAGATGAGTATATGAAAGGAATTGACTGCTCGGCTTCTCCCTCAGTTGACAAGCAAATAATTAGAGACAGTACTTCCTGGCTGTGCAAAAGGCCAGACTGCACGTGCAGGAAGCAAAACCGTGGCAGAGGAAAGCAGAGGTGCGCACACAAAGCTGGCAGCCAAGGCTTCTGTTTTAGGCAGGAAGGTGGACTAGATACACAGGAGAGTCCTTCGCTCAAACCAACCAGACTCTCTATCGAACATAATTGTGAATGCACTGCTGTGTTCCCAGAAAGTAAAGAACATAGCCAGAGCCCCCAAAATGTGAGCTGAAATCAAGGCAGTGGGAGAAGGAGTCCTATGTGGAGAGGAAATGTACATGTGTGGGCCAGGGGACGGCCAGGGTGCTCATGTCAGCACAGCACTTCTAAAACTAAGCTTCGGTTTACTGACAGGATGGAGGAGCTGAAACTGGCACTCATAGATTCAGGCTGAGACTCTGGGGCCAGGCTAAAATTTGTCCAAGTCAGTGGTGGCTCATGGTTCCCAACACAAGCAAAATCTAATGAAAATCTTCTATAGAAAAAAATATACTCAATTAGACCACCAGTATTTTCAATGCGTAATATCTATCAAATATGAATTCACAATCAAAGGTTTCTCATGCATACAAGGAAACAAGCCACCATATGGGAAAACAAATCTTCAAAATTAGTATTATACAAATGATCACAGGAATTACACAAATGCTTATGTGTTATAAGTCAATAACCAAAAAAACCCTAAAAACTCCATGTTTTGGAAATTTAAAAAATACTTCTAAATGACATGTTTATCAAGAAAGAAACCATAATAGATGTGCTTAATATTTATAGTGAAAATATTACATATAAAAATTTGTGTGACACAAAAAAGCAGTAAGTAGAGGAGAATATTCAGGCCTACATTAGTACATGAGAAAAGAGAAAAAGATGGAAATATAGAGAATATATAGAAGAAAAGAGTAAAAAATATTTTAAAAGAAGATTATGAAAGCCAGTTCTTTGCAAATCAAATAAAACAGACAAATCTCTAGTAATATTTTCCAAGAAAAAATGTAAGAGACAAAAACAATATTGAAAATAAAATGGGACCAAAGTATAGCTCTTAGAAAATACTTAAGACATTTTAAAAATACCATGAACAACTTTATGCCACGAAACTTTAAAACTTAGATATATTGGCCGGGCGCGGTGGCTCACGCCTGTAATCCCAGCACTTTGGGAGGCCAAGGCAGGCGGATCACAAGGTGTCAGGAGATCGAGACCATCCTGGCTAACATGGTGAAACCTCTTCTCTACTAAAAATACAATAAAATTAGCCAGGCGTGGTGACAGGTGCCTGTAGTCCCAGCTACTCAGGAGGCTGAGGCAGGAGAATGGTGTGAACCTGGGAGGCGGAGCTTGCAGTGAGCCGAGATCGCGCCACTGCACTCCAGCCTGGGTAACAGAGTGAGACTCCGTCTCAAAAAGAAAAACAAAAAACTTAGATATATTGGGAATATTTCTATCTAGAAAAAAAAGTTCCTAACCAACACGGACTCAAGAATAAGTAGAAAAATTGAAAGTTCTTGATTTCTAAAGATTGTTTTAAAATCCCCAAAACACCAGGCCCAGATGGTTTTTCAGAAAGTTTCACCAAGTTTTCAAGGAATAGATAATTTTAATTGTATGGAAACTCTTACACAGACTAGAATGAGTTAATACTCTTCGACTCATTTTTTGACCAGACAAGCCTGGTCACCAAAAGGTATCTAGACCAGGAGAGGACAAAAAAGGAAAGTCACAAGCCAGTCTCACTCATGAGAATTAGTACACAAACTCAAACAAAATATTAGCCCACCAAGTCTATCGAAAGAGATACAACATGGTGACTAGATATGTCCAAAAAAGCAGAGATAATGTAATTTTTTAAATCTATTAATGTCATTCATGACATTGCTGGGTTATAATATTAAAGCCATACAATTCTATCAATAGATACATACAAGTTTGACAAACATTTGACCCAGATTAATTATTTAAAAACATTTGGTAGCTTATGCAAAGTCAAAACAAGTATCATTTTTTAAATCATTTTCTCATGAATATTTCTCAGCACAATTTGACAAATGTATATAACAAACTCCTATATACCCAGCTACAAACAGATCATAGACTGAAGCATAAAGAGAAAAATGGTAAAGCTTCTAGAAAATAGCATATCAGAATATCTCAATGAATTGGGCTTAGAAAAAGTTTTCTTAAATAGGATAAGAAAAAACAGTGTAAGGGGAAACCTCTTCACCTAAACAAAAGAATTGATAAGTTCAAATTCTGTATAATTAAGAAATTTTATGCATCAAAACTACATTGACAGAGTAGAGAAACAACCCAGTGAGATCTGTAACACGTAAAACCAACAATGGTTTCACATCCAAAATGCATCAAGAATTCCTCTGGATCAATAAGACAAAGACAGAAAAATGGGCAAGAAATTTGAAGGTGAATTTTATAAGAGTTTCTCCAAATAGCCAGTGAAGATAGGAAAAGCGCGCATTCTCATTAGTCATCACAGACATTTGAATTAAAATCCAACAGATGATCTGTA
This sequence comes from Mandrillus leucophaeus, assembly GCF_000951045.1. Lineage (NCBI taxonomy): Eukaryota > Metazoa > Chordata > Mammalia > Primates > Cercopithecidae > Mandrillus > Mandrillus leucophaeus. The sequence goes on along the minus strand of NW_012105997.1, from coordinate 604,329 downwards.
CTCTCACCAAAATGGCT
>NW_012105997.1:570714-603727 GCF_000951045.1 Mandrillus leucophaeus | reverse complement strand
AAAAAAAAAGGGATTGGTCTCATTAGTAGTCAACATAACTAAGGTGACAATGAGAAGCATTTTACCACCAAATCTGCAAACCTAAGGAGGTCTGATAAGATCACGTCTCGGGAAAGTTGGGAATCAGTAAAAGATGTCATGTGTTGCTGATAGAGATGAAAACTGGGACAGCCGCTTAGGAAAAAAATTGGCAGCATCAGGCAAATTTGGGGATTTGCACGTCTTATAGCCCAGCAGATCTCATGATGGGTACACACCCCAGTGAAATCTTTGCATATTTTTACAGCAATGTTCACAGCAGCTTTGTTCATTATAGGAAAATTTAAAAAAAAAAACACACACAAAACTGAAACAACTCAAATGTCCTTTGACAGGATATGGATAAATAAATGTGGATATTCACTCAAAGGAATATTGTCTACAGTGTTGAAAATGAATTCTTTATTCTACAGCTACAAGGAACAACATGGATGAAAATTATAATGTTGAGTAAACACTGCTAGCCACAGAAGATTGTGGGCTGTCTCTGGGGCAGGAGTCTTTAAAATCCCCCTGGCAACAAGACTCTCATCAGCTGAGAACAGGTCTCTGGAGAAGAGGCAGCTGTGAGCTCTTAGCAGCCAACCCTTGGCAGCTGGGGAATGAGGGCATAGCTCTGAGATACGCCCAGGGGGTGGCACTGAGGGCATCCACACCGTCTCCCACACGTGACTGTACAGTGTTAGACTGTCCATCAGAGACCTCTCCCATTTACTATTTTCCACAGGTTCTTTAATAAAATATGTACTAAATAATGTATATCAATGTCAAGAACCACACCTTAAATAGTTTTAAACTAGTACAATTGTTTTTTTCTTTTTCTTTTTAAAATTATTTTTAATTGTAGTAACATACACATAAAATGCTCCATCTTAACCATTTTTAACTGTGCAGTTCAGTGGCATTAAGCACATCGATATTGTTGTGCAACCATCACCACCTCCCATCTCCAGAAGTCTTTTCGTCTTGCCAAATTGTAACTCTGTTCCCAATGAGCACGAACTTTCCTACTCTCCTCTCCACCCACAGCTGGCAGCCACCGTTCTACTTTTATTCCCTACGAATCTGACTGCCATAGTACCACATATAAGTGGGATCATGTAGGATTTGTCCTTTGGTAACTGCGTCATTTCACACAGCATCATGTACTCAGGGTTCACCTACGTTGTAGCAAATATCAGAATTTCCTTCCTTTTTTGGGCTGAATAATATTCCATCTTATGTATAGACCACATTTTGTGTATTCACTTATCCATCAATCCACCTTTTGGCTATTTTAAATAATACTGCCATGAACATGAGTGTACAAATATCTACTCAAGACCCTGCTTCCAATTATCTTATATTCCCAGAAGTTGAATTGCTAGATCGTATAGTAATTCTGTGTTTAATGTTTAAAAAAAAATCACCATACTATTTTCCATAAAAGCTGCACAATTTTTTTCTTTTAATATAAAGTTGATAGTTTTCTCAAAACTCCATCATCATCACCACCACCACAGAAAAAAAAAAAATTCACATTATTTCAGGTTACCCTTTTCTTAGCTTTATCCTTACCCACTCCAGTCGGCTGTATGTAAAATATCCATCATTTTGGGGATGTCAAAACTTGTTAAAAGGTCCATTTTCTTTAGATATTCTTCATTATTAATCATCTTCAAATGGGCTGTACAGAAAAGGAATTGAACATTATTTATAATAAAAACATAATGCAAAAAGACATTTCCCATTGCTTGCCTCTCCTCTCTAAAAGAACAGATGTAAAAAGCTTTGCAAAGAATCAGAGATTATCAAGTAAAAATGGTCTTGTGATTACTAAAGTCAGTGAATCCTAGGTGTGTATTTAGTATCATTGCTGCACAAAAAGCATAGGCAACTGTGTGCGATTTAGATAAAATTACAGAAAAGAAAGGGACAGAATATATGGGGAGGGATCTTGTCAACTTATATTTGTGGAAGGATTAAGAATTAGAAAGTATAAACTCATTTCAATTGCATTTATAGAATTCTGCTTTCCTTGGAGATGACAATTTCAAAGAACTAATATGGGCTCTGTCCTGAGCACCAGTGAACCTAAGCTTAGCCAATGGTGGCGGATGGCTACAGAAAAAGTGGCTGATTCATTCATTGCCTGAGCATTTGCATTCTCCTGTCATGTAGCAGGCACTATGGTAGGTCCACACTCATTTTCTCTAATTCTCGTAACAGTCTTGCAAATGAGGTTTTTGTTACCCCCGTTTTACAAATAAGAAAATTGAGGTTCTGAGAGGCTGCAGAAAAAGTCATGTTTAGGTCAAGGCAGAGTCACAAAGGAGCCTTGTATGCTCAGCCTGGCTCTTTCTGGAGCCCCTTCTCCAGGGATTGCTCCAGAGAGCGTTAGAGAGAGCGATTGTCCAGGGCCCCTGCAGAAAAAGCTGCCTGTATTTTGTTCTCATATTGGATGCCAGTTTGGCTGGGTGCACAGTTCAAGGGTCAAAATCTTTCTCCTTCAGAACTGTGGGAATATCGCTCCAGCATTTCCTCGGTGTGGCTGCTGAGTAGACCCACATCCATGTGATTCTGGTTCTTCCTAAGTACCTGTGCATTTTATCCCTTTTTCTGAAAGCCCTTAGTAATTTCCCTTTATTCTCAGTGCCCAGAAATTGAGCAGTAACCAGGCTAGATGCACATGCCTTTTTTCACCTACCCTGCTCAGCAGTCAGCAGTCTTTGGATATGAAGACTCGATACTTCTTCAGCGCTGGGAAATATTCTCCCATTATTTCTTTTTTCCGTGGCTTCCCTCAATTCCCTTTGTTCGCTTTTGTGTTTTGGGGACATGGAGCTCAGTGTCTCTCCCGGGTCCCTGCACCTCCCTGGCCCCAAGAACGCCCTCTGACTCCATCTGGGGCAAACACTGATGCTGCCCGATGCTCAGGGCTGGGTGGGGAGGGGGTTTCCAGGTGGCACAGCTCTTGCAAAGCTGTCAGCGTGGTGACCCTGAGGGACACCACTGAGCCCTCAGGTTCCACTGGCCCCTATCTCAGGGGTTCTCCGTCATGCCCTTCCCTTATGTACATTCTTATCCTTTTCTGCCTCTCAGAGATTCTTCCAAATGTCTGATCCACTATCCTTCTTGTTCTATTTCCAGTTTCTGGGCATGGATTTGTTAAAAAAAAGAATACTTCATAGCTGGGAGTGGTGGCACACCTGTACTCACAGCTACTCAGGCGGCTAAGGCAGGAGGATCCCTTGAGCCCAGGAGTCCAAGGCTGGAGTGAGTCATGATGGTGCCACTGCATTCTAGTCTGGGCAACATGTGAGACCCTGACTCTAAAAAATAAAAAATAAAAAATACTGTCATTTCATGACGTTTGTGGCTGTCCCCGCAATCCAGTTGTAGAAGTATCTGCTCAGCCCATCCTGTGTCTCCAAGTCAGTCTGTGCTTTGGCTCTTGATGTAATGCATGGAGTCAAGTACCAGGTTTTGGTGATTTACAGCTGAGATCAGTTCTTTTTATATAGCACAGCTGAAAGCAGGAGCATCGCCAGAAAACCCAGAGCATTCCTATTATAATCACTTAGTGTCACTCAGTTCAGGTTTTTATGTTACGCTAATCAGCAGCAAGTATTTCACCGATGGTTGCGAATCATAGACTAGGACTGCTCCTCTTCCCTGTTCATTTGACTGCAAATCCGAACAGCACGGAGACTGCCTGACCATCCTCGAACCACTTCGAACAGCTGGAATGGTGCAAAAGGAAGCTACAGCAATCAGGATTGAGTCTTTATTTTTAGCACATTTTCATTTCGTTTTCCTGCAATAGTTCATACAATTTATGCAGAGTCAAAGATACGGTTTCTAAGGTCAGTGGATGCCTTACAGTGTTTCTATAGGAGCATTTGAGTGTGTGTTCGTATATTTCATAAGTTGGATCCCATAAAGAAGTTTTACCATTACTTAATGTTTTATTTACTGTTTAACCAGTTTGTCAAAAATTAGGAAATAAATTATGCCCATACAAGATATATTAGAAAGGTCAAAATATAAGGGTAAGGTACAAAAATGATTGCTACCAGCTCTCTGTGGGGTCCTAAGGGTGTTTCACGCCGTCCAGCAAGATAGAGAAGCCCCTGCTCAGAAAGACTGAGGGAAAAGGAGATGCTCACCAGAAATGTGTGCGGCTCAGTTTTAGTGGCTTTTCCAGACCTCTGTGGTTGAACAAAACCTCATGAGAAGATACATTCAGCAAATGGTGGGGAAACCTGGAAATCAGGAGCTGGATTATTAAAGGGGGAGAAGGATTTATAATTTAGTGGGAGATTTTGTGGCGCTCCAAAATGTTTATTTTGGGGGATGTCAGAGCCACGAGGAGTTCCTTCGAGTTAGGATGGTTTGTGTAGCGTGGCCACCTTGTTGCCTCATGAACTGGAAAAGGCCAGAGCTTTGCTGAAAACTACCCGAAGGGCTGCTCGGGGTGCGCCCTTCAGCACTCAGCACTGTTCTCTTTGTACAGCTCTGCATCCGAGGAGCAGGATATATTTGTGATGGGGTTTAAAGCAGTTTCCCCACTCCAGGGTCATGACCGGGTTGCTCTGGAAGCTCCTCTGCTTCCCATTTCACAACTCTTGCCGCTCCCTCAGACCACTAAGGAATGATGTGTAAATTTCACACGGCTCCCAAGTTTGGGTTGGAAGAGCATCTAAAAATTCAGTTGCTTACCCAGAATTTATCCAAATATCTTTAGTTAGACAACCTCACGTGGTTGGCCTTTCTCTTGAGACCTTCCTGGGTTTTAGCCCAGCCAGAAATTCTATGCAGGCAGCCAATCAGTAAGTACAAAGGCACACATTTTTTTTTTTAAACACCAAGACTTTAAAAGCTACTCTTTTGAACCTCAGAAATGATTTGGATTGGCTCATGCCTTCCACAGAGGTCAGCGTTAGAGCTCCATCTTCCCAATGTGCCACATGGTTATTGCTAGAGTCAGAGAAAGATCACGAACTCAGAGGCTGGGTAAGAACGGAGCAGGAGGCCCCTGGGAAAGAAAGACAACACGTTCTCAAGTGGAGCACAGTCCACGTTAGGTGATTCGTTTTCCATCGCGCTGTAAGAAATTACCACCAACTTAATCACTTACATCAACGCAAAGTTATTCTCTTACAGTTCTGAGGTCAGACGTGTGTGATCAAGGTGCCTGTGGGGCTGCCTTTCCTTGGAGAACTCCATGGAAAATCCACGTCCTTGCCTCTTCCAGCTTGAGGCATCAGACTTCCTTTGCTTGTGGCCTGTCCCTGCTCTCTTTTCATCTCTCCTACCCCTAACTCAAATCCTCCAGCCTCCCTCTTCTAAAGATCGCTCGTGATTCCACTGGGCACGCCCAGAAAATCCAGGATGATCTCTCCATCTCTAGAGCCTTTGCACTATACATGCAGAGTCCTTTTTACCCTGTAACGTGACATATGCACAGGTTCCAGGGATTAGAATGTGGGTGTTTGTGAGGCGGCTAGCCTCCAGCCTACCACAGCTAGTTTCCTCTGAACCGAGCCAGTTTGGACTCCAAAGCTAGAGCATGACCTCCAACAGCTTCCATTTTTAGGAAGCAGGACAAGTGCTAAGACCCAGAATCCAGGTTCAAATTCATGTCATTCAAGAGGCCCTCGCAGCTGAGCTCTCACTAATGAGGTTGAGGTGTGATGGGGAGGGGCGTCTGGACCACGTCAGGGGACTGCTCGATGGGGCCATGAAAGCGAGGGCCTGGAGGCGTGAACCTGACGTGTCACTGATGGGCACTTGTCAGCTCAATGTGTAGCTGACGAGTTGCAGGAGAAGCTCAGCCCTCGCGGTCCCGGGGATGGCCTGCATCCTGCTTCTTTCTCAACAGCATGCCTGCTTTTCCTCAGCTCCAGGGTGACCCATGCCACCTCCCTGGGCCTCAGTTTCTCCTGGCAGAGGAGAAGCAAGCACAGCTGTCAACCCCGCATCCGGCAGCAATGAGGAGGACTGCTTGCCGGGCTGCGTGCACAGCATCATACTTAGGATCAAATTATTCCCCCCAAAGAGTCATTTTTCCTCACCCCTGGTGGCGTGCTTCTCAGAAGCTGGGAGTGAAGGTGTTCCTGCAGTGACTAACAAAATAGATTATGGAGACAACCACTTATCTTATTTGTCATCTCACCAAAGAAAGGCTGCTGTGATGTTCCAAAAAAACGAACTCATCATCTTTGTCAGATGAGAAGATTCAGGAACCACAACAGAGGCTAGGAGTGTAAATCCTTTGTCTTCTCTAGTTAATACTACGGATGAGACAGGCAAAGAGAGCAAAGAGAAACCAACCCTTGAGGAAACTGAACCTGGGATGTTGGAATTGGGGGCATCAATTTCCCCACATGCATCCTCACCTTAAAGAGGGGCTGCTCTGTCTCCCAGACCCCATAACCAGTTAATGACAAAGCGGGTGCAGGGAGATCAGTTCCAAATACTAGTTCAGACATCTGTTCTCTTTTCTTTATTTTCTTTGGCATGGAAACTGGTACCTTTCTGGGAGTATTTTTTGTTCTTGGTTTACCTGGGTTGCAATGACATATTATTACATTTAAGTTCCTTCAACACCTTGGAACTCCCTAATGGGTATGGACAACCAAGGCTTTGGAAATAAAAAGCCGTTTATGTGAATCACGTTATTTGATGGGGAAGAAAATGAAAAGTTGCCACTTTCTAGTCTGCTATGCTTTCCTTCTTTAAAAAGTATATTTTTATACTTTTTAGATTAAAACATTTTATAGACATATTTAAGGATATACTTTTATAGAAGTATCCTTAAATACGTCTATAAAAAGTTATATTCAGAAAACTGAAAATACAGAAACAGAGAAATTCACTGTCCCCAGAGCCCTTTCCCACCCAGCATGGGTGTTGATGTTTGAACCGATGACCTAATGCGGGTAACTTATTGCAGCCCCCAAGGTGGTGGGCCTGGAGGCCTTCCCCAAGTCCCCGGATAAGCCACCTCCTGAGAGCCATGTGGCACACTTCTCAAAGCCCCAGTGCTGCTGCAGCGGCAAGCTGCCAAGGACCTGCTGGTGACCCTGATAGCAGCAGACACTGCAAGAGGATGTGTTGAGGTGCTCACAGCCCCCAAATGTGCCTGCCCATGGTTTGTCCCTCGTTGCTGGGATTGAAACCGAAGCTGGCATAGAGTCCTGTTGCATGGTTCCCTCCCATGGCAGAGACCTGGAGGGTGAGAGGTGAAGACCCTGCCGAGCCTGATCACCCTCTCCCTCCCCCCTCTATCATTTCCAAATGAAAACTTAAAAAGACATCACGGTCTAGGTGGCCTGGGGTGCCGATGTCTCAGCCAGGTAGGGAGCTGAGCCATTTCTCTGAATCCAGAGTCAGGCCATCCCAGTGACTCCACCACCACTGTGACTTGTATTGCTCTGCCCGTGTCCTAGCGCAACTTGGGGAGTTGGATTACAAAATGATTTGTGATAATGGGTGTGAAGGAGAGGGTTATTTGACTTCAGGAAACAGAGCTGCGAGTTGGGAATGATATATGAAATGGAACATCCACGGCCAATGCACAGTCGATGCATGAGGTACAACAGGCTGTGCCCGCTGTGCTGAGCAGTCTCCTTGTAACCAGACACACAAACGTTCGGCTCAATCAGCAGCAGCCTCCCAGAAAACCGCAGCAAGACCCTAAGTTGCAGATAAAATATAACCAGCTAACAGGCATGCTGTTAATTAGCCAGAAAGAGAGAGAGAGAGAGGGAAAAAGGATGGCTTTCCACATGCACAATACTCAACTCTTTCTTCTCCTCTCCCAAGTCTTACCACCCATTTGCCTCCAAAAAGGCCAGAAAAATCACAGCCATCTTTTTCACGAACGCTGAAATTGAACTGGTTATCACATTTGAAAGGTGAGAGCTCTCGGGCTTAAAACTAGAGGTGAGCTATTTTTGCCTCCTTTATTCCAGCTGGAAAATAAAGAAGAGATCATTACTGAGAGAGAGTTTCTTCAGCAGGAAAAAGAAAAAAAAAAGATGTGTTTAAAGATTGTAAAAAACACTTTTGTTAAATATGAGCTGCCTCTCTTAAAATTTCAGAAATACCGTACAATCAGTGTGCAGATATTTATGGTGACCTGTGCAATCCGGGTCTTTGTTTTCACCCACCCTCCCGTGGGCGAGCCTGCCGAATGCTTCTGGATCAGACACGCAGTGTGCTCTAAATGTGGCCTCATTCAAACAGTAGCTCCCACAGTCCAAGATTTTATACTTTTACCAAAAAGCCAGGACAAGACCAGTGCTGCAGGCCGGAGTTTATCTCCACAATGAAGGCGGTCATCCCAGTCACACAATACATCATAATGATTTAAACCATCCAAATGGTGCCAAATAATTAGCAGATGAAACTCACGGAGTCCAACTGTATAACTATGAGATTAAATTAGCCATTTATAGATTTCAGAAAGAAAGGAGACTAAAATGTTTTATAGTGTAGTTAAAAAAATCATTGAATGAGTCCCTCATGTTGAACATTTCCTCATGTCAGAAGCAAGGTGGATGACACCGAAATCATAAATCCAATTGATAAGTGTTAAAATCACTTTAGTCTGCCATCTTAGGAGAAATTCAATAAAGCCGAAAGAAGGACTTCTGTAGACGCAAGCCTGACTCCTGTTACCTACAGATATTGACACTGCTCATCTGAAGGGGCACGTGTGTCCCCAGATTAAGTATATTTGGTTCTTTAGTAATTGATTAATTTTAAAAAGCTTGCTTTGCATAGAGTTAACATCATAGATAGCAGTTATACAGATAATATAGGCACGTGTGCAGTTTTGTACATCTGTGTGTTATACATCAGTGTCTGCCCTGTGCCATCCGATACCTTCACAGTAGCATTTTAACTTTAACCAAAACAGAACAAAAAAAAAAATGGAGCTCTGAGGCCTCTTTCTTCTTCCCGTAAATGTTGGGCAGTGCTTTCTCCGTGTTACTGACAACATGTGACTCGGCTAGTATTTCCTAAATGGCAAGCCAGGCGTGTTGTGCTAATAAAAGTCGTGGCCTGGTTTTTAAAACCAGTCGCCCAAGAGGACGGCCCCAAAGACACTCACTGGTTGTGCATCACTGTGTCGGGAACGACGAGGGTTTGTGCTTGCTCATTGAAGGAAAAAGAGTAAAAATGTGCTCCAGTCATCTGTCAGCTTTTTAAATGGGAGCCTTCCATATATAACCAAGCCAGATTTCCAACCTGGATCTCCCAGGTGGGTTGGAAGGCTCCGCATAGCAGGAGAGGTGGGCTGAGGCACAACACCGCTTCTACGATGATCCTCAGAAGCCAGGATCCTTTCTTCCTCTGCAGAGGGGAAGGAAGGAGACTTCCCCCCAGCACAAGAGCCTCGCCAGGTGCTTTCATCGGAAACTTGCTATTTTCCCTGGGAAGCTATGTGCAAACGCAGGCTGACAGATAGAAGAATGTGCCCCTTACCATCAGCCACGTCCACATGGCTTTGCAACGTGTCCCCTTTCAGTGGCTTAGACTCCACGGCAGCTCGCGTTTGCAAACACGTTTCCTTGGCTTGTCCCTTTGAACTGTCCAAATTAAGTGTTTCTGCTTTTTTGGTTTGTTTGTTTTTAATCAGCATAATTTTTGAGAGGAAGGAATACCAAAGCACAGCCTCTTCTCCCAAGTCTTTTCTCCGGCCTCCTGGAGTGTCTAACTCTGCTCCCAACTCCAGCAACACAGATGACTGAGCCTGGGGCAAAACCAGAAGGAGAGGGGACACGCGGTGCATTCAGCTGACAAACAGACAAACAGAAACAAACACCTTTCCAGCAGGTTCTACATAATCGTCCAACAAAACTAGGGGGAAGGTATTTTTGATGTTAATTCCAGGCAGCTGTGCCCTGTATTTTCTTGAGGAAATAACACCATTTGCTAAAGACGTCTAGCACTGGGATCTCGGCAGCATCACAATTTCCTTTCTTGTTTACTAAAAAGCCCAGATTTTGGCTTTTGTGTCACACCTAAGCATATTGGCTGGCCCTGCACGCCGCGTGCGATTCCCGGTTCTGCGGCGCGAGCACAGCTGCGCTCTCCCAGGACGTACCTGGGCCCCGCACTGTGAAGAAAGCCATTTCACGGTGCCAGCTATTCGCACTCCAGTGCCACTTGGACTGGCAGAGACTGAGAACTTTGTGCAATCGCAGTGGAGTGGGTGAAAATGAATCAGATATGAAAATGTCTGAAGCAATAAATTAACACACAGCAGGGGGGGTGATAGCTTAATCCTGTCTCATCCAAACTCTACCTGACACCCATTATTGTTACAGGAGGTGGGACTCGGTGACGGTACCGCAGCGAGAATGAACATTCCCCAAAGAGTTCAAGCTTTGCAATAGGTATGTAATGTAATCCTGTGAAGGAGCCCACGCCACTCTGATGGTATTTGTGTGTTGAATTCGGGTTAACCTGCCAGCGACATCGCTCATCTCGGTTTTATTTAATGCAAAGGGAATGCCTTTGACATTTAGAAAAACTGTTGAAAATGCAGATAGTTGATGAAGCTTATCAATGTATTTTTTACTACAAAAGAAAAAAATTCTGCAGGTCTCTCTTTTTCTCTGTAAAGGTAGATATCAGTAGGTTTGACAATAGCAATTGATGAAACAAACAAACAAAAAATCAAATCCTCTCAACATTTTCCCTGTTTCCTGTACCAGGTAACTGAGACTAATACATATTTTACTTTTCTAAGAATTCTTTAATTTTTATTTATTCTTTGAAACATAACTGATCAAAGTCTGAATTATTTTCCTTGGACAAACACTTGTGAGAGATATTTAGAATGCACACCATCCAAAATGAATCTGGGAACATATTCACATTCAATTACTTTAAACAGCATTTCTCTTCTTGATATTTTGCTTGGAATATTTCATGTTCAAGGTCTTCAGAGGTAAGATTCTAAAGTGCACATTGCTATTATTTTAAATCAATAAATTGTTTCTGGAGTCACACAGCACACAAGCCCAGTCCTTCAAGACTTTTAAAGGAAAAGCAAGTTTGAAGAATAACATTCCTTTCTCCCCATAAGATTAAGAACAATACATTTTTTATAAACACTCCATTTTTATTGTTTGTGAGGAATTTCCAGGCTAAACAATGAATCTTATGGTTTGATTTTCCTTTTTAAATATATGATTGCCCCTTCAAATAAATATTGCACAGTTTTAACTATAAAATAAATGCATACCATCTTTAATGAGAGGAGATGGTATTCTGTCTCCTACTTTAACTTTCTGTTTCTAAAAACTACATAACCATATTTATATTAAGAATGGTACTTCTGGGAATGTTGGTGGATTAAGTGGAATTACAAGATGCTAATAAATTATGTCATCTCTCATTTTAACCACCCTAGCAAATGAATTTCTATGGTCTTATTTTTGCCATATTTTTTATTCGCTCAGATAATTTTTATCAGTAATTTGAAAATCACTCACTCTTTTTGCCCAAAATTTTTAAATGCTCATTGTAGCAACTATAACTTAGCTAGTATGAAGTCAGATAATTAAACACACAAAGATAGACTCTTCTTTTTTTTTTTTTTTTTTTTTTGCATTTATCCTTTGGAGACTGGAATTTTAGCACAGCTAAAGCTATGCAAATTGGATGCAGTTGTCTGTAGATTTCTTGCTGCATATTAAGCCACTTGCTCTCAATTCGCCCCTGCTGGGGGAAATTTCAAGAATAAAATTGTATATTGAGACATGATACCTAGAACAGCTGCCCCAGGAAGGTTTAGCAACAACAAGAAAAAAAGGTTGAGGGCAAGAAGGAGAACATATTTAATAAAACCATATAGTTCATCAATGGAGCCAGATTAGGCAGACAGGAGATAAAATCTCCCTGCCACAAACACAAAGCACAAAACAACACGTATTTCATCAAGGAGAAGAAGTGAATGCTGCTGATTCCAACTGACAGAGCTTTTCAAGAGGTTTTACTACTTAAAAGTGTGTAATATTTCATGGGTTACAATTTCTATTCCTCAAAGATGGTTTAGAAGACCGCATGTTTACTAAACAACCAATTTTTTTGAAATGTCTTGAATTAACAAAAGCAGTACAGTGTTGCTATTGGGGCTCCTGGATTATCTCACAGGAAGGAGAAAGGGGGCATTTTATCTCAAGTGCCTTCTGGCCACATGAAGGCAGGAAATAACTCCTGCACCTGGGTGGACCCTGCTGCCAGGTGCCAGGGACTGTGCTCTGGGTCCTCTGCTGCTCAACAAAGAGTTGACTCTGTGTGTGTGTGTGTGTGTGTGTGTGTGTGTTCATGTGTGCAAGTGTGTTTTTGTGTGTGCTTGTGTTCATGTGTGTGTGTGCCCTTCTGCTCCCCAGTCTCTGTCCTTGTTTCCCAGAGGCAATTTGGGTACCAGACCCGGGGCCATTTACCCCTGCTTCCCTGTTCCTCCATGCTGCGTCCACTGGCAAAAATGTTGTGTGCTGCTTCTTCTAAGGATGCTTGGTATGACAATGAAGTGAGGTTTCCTTCTGGCTTCATAAAAGCTTTCTACACACACACACACACACACACAGACACACACACACACACACACACACACACAATCTTGACTAATTTGCTATCGAAAACTGACCAAATTGACTAAATCACTTAAACTTAAGTCAATATGAAACCTACATTGAGAAAACCAAGCAGATTTTGTCCGATGGCCAGGCCCTTTTGCATGAACATGCGTGGCTTCCAATTTTCCACCTTTTCCAGACTTTTCTTAGTGTTGCCTAACGATCTTGTGGTTTCTCTCAGACCCAGCATCTCTCTCAAATCTCCCACCTCTCCCACCTTCCTGAATCTGGTGTGTGATGGGGCTCTGCTGAGGTCCTCCACCCCCGCCCCCAGAACAGAGCTTCTCCCCCACCGTTCTCCGAGAGAAACTCGCATGTGTCATCCTGGAACCTCATTTCCAGTGATTGAAATGAGCTCTGTGCCACGTGGGAAATGTGTGGCTGTGGAGTCTTCCCGAATACATTTCACGACATTGATTTTAAAGACTCTACCACTGTTTTTCTTTGGATTGTATGATTATCATCCTCATTTAAAGGCCCCAGAACTCACATTGTAAAAATCAACTGACTGTTTCTGACTTGCTGATTTTCCATGAAAATCAGGGAACACTCCAATATGTTGGGGGAAAAATGTGTGAATGTGATGTGAACAAAAACGTGCCACTTCAATGGGCTGTGAAAAGTTCCCCACTTATGTCTGTTTAGAGCCCAATTCTCCCCTTAACTTAGGCTCAAAATTCCCACTGTTGATGTTACACCCCAAACAAATGCAGTTCCGTGACTCTTTCAGTAAAGAGTGTTGGCATGTTCTTAACGTACTGAATCATGTAAATGCACTTTATGGCATCCTATCCAAAGGGGTTTACCACCTGGAGGAAATGCTGAACGGTTAAGAAGAAAAACCAAAAAGATGATATTTTTGCTTTTCATGATTAATTTACTTAAACCTCTTTGTCTTTAAAAATCTCAAAAAAATTTGGTCTCATCATTAGCAATGGGCGTTGTGGATCTGCCTGGCCCCAGAGTGGTCCACACTGAAGATAATGACCCAGCCAGTTAATACGGCCTCACGGTCCCACTTTATGTGTATAACTCACTGAAAGACAATAGATTCTCTAAACAGAGGACATGGGCCTGGAGGAGGTTGGCTTATATTCGCGTGCAAAACACTAAACTCCATTCCTGGTTCGTGGCCCTCGTGCAATATCCTAGGAGATGTGAACGGATCAAGATGTTTGCCAGAATTTGTGTTTCTGAAATCAAATTCCGTTCTTTCCAAGCATTTTGATCAGAAAAACACTGAGTGGAAGTGCAAAAAGAAAAACAAACAAAAAAACGAAGACTGAGCCTGAAAAATCTATTCCCGTTAAAGGTTGTAAACTGTATCGCTACAAACTTCTGGTTTTATTTCCCTTAAAATTGTAACCACAGTCTGCGTGCCGGGTGCTCCATACCGGAAGCACCGCCTTGGAGATGCAGATGGGCGCTGTGTCAAAGGCCGTGGAGTTGGTAAACGAGGGGTTCAGAGGCTGCAGGGAACAGGGTGATTCTCCACAGGCAGCAAGCATATTACAGCATTCCTTATATAGCGCTTGCTCTCCAAATTTCCTCTACACTTTGTTTACTATATATTCCAATAGTGTAATATTAAACAAAAACAGTGTGTCCTACGCCAGGATGATTGATTACCACACCGTCACAAGGTCACCTCTTAGGGACAGGCTGGGTGCAGGAGGGGCTGTCTGACTCCTACAGTTAACACTATATCCGCATTGTATGAATGTCACCAGCAATCCAGTGATTTATTGCTTGGAAGGCTCTGTTCAATTTTTTCTGCCTGACCAAATTGCACATTTTCTAGAAAAAGAAGCAAAAATATTTCAGCACATGGATTGCCTCGACTCCTCATTTTCCCCACTAGGTTCCACGTGCATTTGCAAGGATCCTGGTGATCTGAACCTTCTCTTCTCCTTCTCCTTTTTTCCCCTCTGTTAGATATTTGGCAAAAATGATTATTACACTAATGAAAAGGTGCAGCAGGAGATTAAGGGCTTTTTAATCAGATTTTGGTAACATCTGTGGGCCATGAGTAAGGGCAGCTGTATGCTCTGTTTCTTAATTTTAGCTAGATTTACTTTGGATATAAAATTGTTAGCCTCGGGGAAAATTGAATGGGGGTTGGGGAGGGGGCGATATTCTTACAGAACACTACATAACCAAAACTGTTTCAAAACAGGGGGAGATAAACCTCTTTGGCTCTAGAGGGTATTTTTTTCCTTTGCTAGAAAAGATATACAATGAAACTAAAGAAGCATGGTTATAAAAAATATTCATCCAAATTGAACAAAAATATCTTTTGTACACAGGGGCGCATCATCTACACTAGGATAAATGGAGGTTTTTACCCACAATTTATTCACACTTTTTTAGGGTTTTTTCTCTCTATCTCTCTAAGCCACCACTTAAAATAACTTGCATTAGCCTACAATATCCAACTTGCATTATGCAAATATAGATGAAACAGACAGAATATATGGCCGAGTATAGATGCCAATATATTTCAAAGTGAATTTGCTTTTTTACTTTTGACTATTTATTTGTCCTTTCTGTGGGAACTATTTAGGCATCAAACATTTAACACAGTACATAAAAAGTCTCTCAGGTTTGTATCGTGATCATGGATTACTGACTCGGGATTCTCAACCATCAGAAATGGAAATTCTGAGTATTCTGAACAAGGAAAAGAGACAAAATGTAAACATTTTTTGAAATTTTTCTCAAATTCAGTAGAGCACTAAAATGTCCCTGTGAACATGACCCATTTGTGTATGTTGGCTGTGAGCTTTGCTTCATTTCATGTAGCGGGTAAAAGAAGTGTCATAAGAGAGAAAGCAGGAAAGCATAGAAGAAAGTAAGTTTTTCAGGGCTGAAAGGAAAATTCTCACCAGAAGTTTAATGTAACATAGGATTCTAGAGTGGTGTCCTCATTCACTGTTTCTTATTAGCCAATAAATTAAACCAAAAAATCCTAATGACTAGTCTTTAGGTGATCTTACAAGATATTCCGCAGTCAGCTAATAATTACATACTAAAATTAATATTTAGCCCATCATCTTTTACAGATATTTCTTCTCTATGAGCAGGGGCAACGCCCGAAACCCCACTGCGGCACAACAATGGTGAGGAAGACAAGCCCTGGATCTCTCAAAATGCCCACAAGGCTTTGTCAGAAATTGAGCTAGAAGTCTAGTGGGAAATGCCCTTGTATCTGTGTTTGTGCAGAAGACGGCCCTTATTCTTTAGCTCATGATCAGAAATTTTTTTACTAGACCTGCATTATGTCAGAAGTTCTAACTCTTCTGTGTGGGGGACTCCATAAAGGACAGAATCAATCATTGCCACAAAAGTAGACAAACCAAACATACGCATGGCGCATTCTTGCAAACCAGGCACCAGGAACCTGCAACCCGTGGGGTTTGTGTGTAGGTGACAGAGCACTGGCTTTTGCATGGACTCCTCCTTTCCTTTCCTGGGACTCAACTCTGTAGTTTTTCCCCAGAGGGAATTGGATCCACCCAAAAGACCTGGAAGGGAAGGGAGAGACAGAAAAAGAGAAAAAAAAGGAGGGAAGAAAAAGAGTTTTCAAATGGAGAAGACCTTCCATTGTAAAACATTCAAAAAAACAAAACATATTAGAAAATGCTCAAAAATGAAAGTAACAACAGTGGGCATGTTCTTAAGACCATTTGCCCATCTCCGTTGTAGAAAACTATCAGTTATGATAGCACGAGATTGTTACAGAATGCGATATTTTGGTGCCTGTCACTCTGTGCAGAATATCTCTCCGGAAATCATAATTCACATGGGACTTTCAACTCAGCAAGGAAAGTCGCTGTGTCCTCCCCACTGTAGCTCTGGTCTAATTATGGACACCTGTTCTCAAGGGCTGGTTCAGGGTGTGACCATGACCCATCACGTTTGGGGAAACGTTCTCCTCGCCTCTTGTGAGCTTCCCTGACACTTTAGATTCAAAATGTAGACAGGTTTCCCTTTATTCATTCCGACTACTGAAGAAAAACAAAAAACAAAAAACAACTTTTGACTGGCACAGTGGCTCACACCTGCAATCCCAGCACTTTGGGGAGCCTAGGAGGGAGAATTGCTTGGGTCAGGAGTTCAAGACCAGCCTGGGCCACATAGGAAGATCCCATCGCTACAGAATTTTTTTTAAATAGCCAGGTGTGGTGGCACACTCTTATGGTCCCAGCTACTTGGGAAGTTGATATAGGAGGACTGCTTGAGACCAGGAGATTGAGGCTGCAGTGAGCCATGATCACACAAGCACCGCTGTGCTCCAGCCTGGTAACAGAGTGAGACCCTGTCAAAATAAAAAAATAAAATTTAAAAAAAAACCCTTTTGTTTTTGAGGTATTTTCAAAAGTCCCATATTCCTGGAATGGGTATTTGGAAGAATGGTGTGAACTGTCTGCTGTATATTACGGTATGAACTGTCTGCCGTATATTACAGTATGAACTCTCTGCTGTATATTACAGTATGAACTGTCTACTGTATATTACGGTACAAACTGTCTGCTGTATATTATGGTATGAACTCTCTGCTGTATATTATGGTATGAACTCTCTGCTGTATATTATTACTACTCAAGGCTTTTTGTTTTCTCATTAGTAGAGTCCAACCAGAGAGTTGTCTTTCAAGAAAGATTCCTGGGTTTATCATCAAGCATCTTAGAGAAGTAGAGGGTGAATCTAAAGAGAAACGCCTCTGCAGCCAGGAAGGAAGGTGGCAGATGGGACTCCTTTTTCCACTTGGTAGACTTTTTTATTGAGTAAGACTTTCTCTTTTGGTGAAAAAGAAAGTCACAGACCTCATCCAGTGAAGCCCTCTTCTCTCTGCCATGGATTCACCTCTAGTGGTGATTAAATTATGTGCCTCATTCTGTCTCTACCAGGGTGGAAATCCGTGACTTTCTAATTTGTTCCTACTTTCCTTTGAACTCACATCCCAATTAGTGGCACTTTAGTGGCAGTCAGGGGACAGCACATAGTGAAAGAAACCCAGAGAAGCTGACAGAGCAGAGCGGGCTTGTGAGCTGGGGTTCTGTAGTGTGCTAGGGATGCGGAGCCTTCCCAGGGCAACACGACCGCACAGAGTGAATGTTACAGGCGTGTCTGAGTTCTGTCTATGGATTTAAATGTATACATCTATTTTGTCTCCTCTTAAAGGCCCCAGGCCACATGTACTAACAATTCAGATTGTGTTAAGGAAAAAGAAGCCCTTCTCACTACACACACACACACACACACACACACACACACACACACACGCTTACATGTGCAATACAAATACCAAGTGAGAAAAGCAACAACATCCAAAACACGCCTCAAGAGCACAAAAGGGCTAGATTTCTCCTCACCAAGAAATACCACTCTGTCTGCTCCCCGAACATGGGGACTCCAGGCTTTTCTCAGGGCCACAAAGAAGGACCATTCCATCCCACAGGCAGCATTTCAGAGCCTGCACGAGACCTCCACATGTTCCCAGGAGCTCTCTCTCTCCACCTGTGAATGGCTAGGTGGCATTGTTGGCTGTTTCTTTCATGCCCCCTCTGCTTTGAACACAGAAACTAGCGGGTTTTTTTTTTTTTTTTTTTGTCAATGTCTCCCAGAAGTAGTAGTGCCTACCCCGAAGTCTATGGGAGCACGGGATCATAGGTGGATACCGATTGGTCGTTGCTGGGACACCATTCCTAGAAGTCTCTGGCAGTGTGTCTAAGAATAATGTCAGTACATTGCAGACCCTACAGGTGCCTGTGGGCAAGATGGGTATTTTGGGATCTCAGATGGCACGGGTAATTCTGGGACCTCTCCTCACAGGAGACAGGGAACTGCCATGGTAATGTGGATTTCCACGCTTTATGAAGACATGACAGAGAAGCACTGCTAATTAAACAAACATGAGATGAACAAGACAACAGCAATAAATTGTGAGCTAATTTAAAATAATAAAAGACATCCAAAAGAAATGAATCACAATGCAGAAACATAAAACCCTGTTTAAATAATTTGGGGGTATGTTCCAGAAGCCAGGTGCTAAGTAATCATTTAATTCTTCATTTCCATGGAATTCTTTAAGGTTCCTCATTGGGAAATGATTTTTAAAAAATCACAGCTTAAGTAATTTCAATGAAAACATGTCTAAGGATGTTATGTGACAAAATTTCTGTAGTTTCCCAACCACATTTTGGAGGAATGTTTTCAAAAATTATCTGGGCACTCTATAAAAAGTGAACGTTTTCTTAATTACAAGGTTTATGTTACTTGGTGAAATTTTAATGTAATGAAACATTCAGCTGGACCTTGTGCTGGATGTAAAATAAAATTATTCATTGAAAATCAGACCACAGGCCACCTACTGTTTTTTTTAACAAATGGTTGAACTATCACGGGGTTACAGAACTTAACATGTAAATTGCAGTAGAACTTATAATTTCTGAATCAAATCCCCAAAGACTGCCATTTAAGTCAAATATATGAGTGAAATTTTGCTTCTGTGCCATAATAATGCAATGAAATGGTCAAAAATCTGCACATATCTAGAGTAATTATTAACCCAATAATAATGTATTTTTAGTTATTTAATCAAAGGTATAAAAATTATTAATGTCAAGTTCTTCTTATAAAAATGAAGTTTTAACCACCAGCGTTTAATTTCAAGGGTGACAATGCTAAATCTAACCCATTAGGGGAATTTCTCACAAAGCCAAGTAGTACAAGCGAGAGAAAGATTGCAGCTCACATTTCAGGTCATTACTAGGAAATAGCAGAAAAGAACTATTTTTCTCCAAAATGGTCTTGAACTAATTTTTAACATTAACTGAAATTGATCAATCTTCCATAAACTCAACTTGATCTATGGGCTAAGACAGAAACCATAAAGCAAATTTCATTGAAATCATATCCCTCATAGGTAAACATCAGTAGGAAGCGTGGGGGCTGATATTTCTGCCGCACGCTGCCCAAATCCTATTGTTTTCTATTTCGTGCTGCAGGGAAATCTGAAAGGTGACTTCATGTCACCTGGTAGCAGTAATAGAATTTCTCCCTTTTGCTTCATCCCCTGAATGTTAAAACCTGTTGGTAATACAGAAATGTCCATTTTCATATCAGATCTGCTTAGGAGGTTGGGTTGCCCAAGAGTCCCTCAGTCTATGTCCAGCTTATGGCCCCGCTTGGTCTCCATGGATTTCCCTCGGATGAAGGTCTTGCCTTCCACTGATGACACAGAAATTTCCACCTGTGACCTTCTGGCTGCCTATATCCCAAGACATCAGGAGGTAAAATTTTATTTTTGCAGCCATTGGGTATAAACGTATTCCACGTCACCCTGTCTTCCCCACGTCTGGGCAGTCAATAGGACCAGCAGGAACTCAACTCTGGCGTTATGGGGAAAATGAAATTTGTTCCATAGCTCCTGGAAGAGCAGAGTCCACTGAGAGTAAAGGACGATCTCCAGAGTTTCCATCCACCAAATGACGCCACTTCCTTTCGTATTCCACGTATTCACTCACACCCCAAAAGTGACAGGACGAAGTTGCCTTTTATTTTGCACCTGCTTTCTGAAAAATGTGTAACTGTCCAAAGAAATGGGCAGAAGAAGAGAGGAGAATGCCAGGAAAGGCCCTGAATAAACCAATAACAGAACGTCAGTATCTAAATATTCAAAAGCCAGGCCAGGCGCGGTAGCTCACACCTGTTATCCCAGCACTTTGGGAGGTGGAGGTGGGTGGATCACTTGAAGTCAGGAGTTCGAGACCAGCCTGGGCAACATGGTGAAACCCCATCTCTCTTAAAAATACAAAAATTATCCAGGCGCGGTGGCAGGTATCTGTAATCTCAGCTACTCAGAAGCTTGAGGCAAGATAATCGCTTGAACCCTAGAGGCGGAGGTTGCAGTGAGGCAAGATAGCGCCATTGCACTCCGGCCTGGACAAGAAGAGCGAAACTCCATCTCCAGCCTGGACAACAAGGGCAAAACTCCATCTCAAAAAATTAAATACATGTGAATAAATAAATAAATATTCAAAAGCCATTCATAGCCCAGAGTTAAAAGGATTAAAAAAGCAGCACCTTTGTAAAAAATAGCAACAGTCACCAATGCATAAGGATGCAACAAAACATCCTTTCTTAATGGCCTAGAAGCTCCCAGGCACCTGACCTGACCCACACATCCCCTTCCTTCTAATACCCCAGCCTTAGTGCAGCGCCACTGCCAGCTCTGCTGCTCGCAAGTCCTGGTATCAATATCGCTGGGTCGGCTTATCAGCGTTCTCATATTTCACCCGAGAACCTGCACCGCCAAAGAGCCGACGATGTGCCTCTCCCATCCCAGTTCTCTCCTTGCCCCCCTGGCCCAGTGTGATCCCTCAGTGGTCCTTGAACCCTCCACTGTTACTACACTTTCATCATTATCTAAGGTGATCAGTCAGCTCCGTGCCACCCCCTGTCTTTTCGATCCAGTGCCAACTGCACTACGGAAAGCTGTCAGTCCTGTGCCTTTTCCATCTACACTGAGTCTCATTAACACCTCTCTTTCCTCTGGCTATTTGCCACTGCAACTTAAGGAGACTGTTGTTCCTAAACACACACAAGAAAATCATGCTAAATTGCATTTGTGGGTCTGTCTGATTTAAACTCACAAATACTGAGTAATTTTGAGTTAAAATAACTCATAGCAAGCTTTAAAGCAACTTTTAGCCTAGTCGTTTCCATTTAAACCAAAATTTTGCCTGCAACCTGGATACGGAGTTCTCAGTGAATCACTCAGTCAATGCATTTTTAAAATATCTTCCTACAACGACCAATATTTATGAATTTCTAATCTACCAGAGAGACGTAGGCCTAGAATAGGAAGAGTACTTTCAGATACAATAGATGGCAGCTGAGAATATAACGTGTGTGTTGTATTTAGAACAATGTATTTTCCCTCGAAAGGGTCTGACAGATGGATAGAGACACCTCTGTGCCTTCCTGAACACCCACTCTGTCTTCCTTCTGTTTCAAGAAGAACTTCAGGCTTTCATAAGACATTTTTTTCTTAAATCAGGTGCCCAAATACCTCTTAGAAAACCCATGCTAAAGGATAACCACATCTGAGCATCCACTCGGAGAAGGCAAATCACTGGATCTGACATTTCGCCGTCAACAAGGCGCACACCTCGGATTCCTGGAAAGGTTTCGTGGGATCCAAGGGGTTCCAGTCTCTGACTGTCACAAGAAGTCATCCTCCAGTCAGGTCCCTAAAGTAGCCGTATCCTCACTGTGATCTCGGGATTCCTGAGGCTGCAGAATTCCATATGACTTGGACTCTTCATTCGTTATTTGTGTGTGGACCACGACTGAGGCCATCTTGGTTTTTTCCACTCTGTCTTCATGACCATGTGTCTCAGGGGAAGGGACGGAAGGAGGACTAGGAAACACCCATCACAGTGCTGGGCTCACCTAACATCTGCAGAGACTGGGTCACTCTCAGCTTCTGGATGGCAGGCTGGGCATGGAAGTGGTGGAAGCCTGGACCAGCGGGGCTACTCACTGGCTGGATCCACACATCTTGGTCAGACGACTGTGCACCCAGCAGTGATAACCAGTTAGCTCACTAACGCAGGAAGAACAGTGGCTCCTCATCCTCAGTGTCCCCTGTGCAGGTACATACAGACTGTACAGACAACCACATGCTCCTGGAATCCCTACTTGCCTTTCCTTCTTTCTCACTAGACTCTGAGTCACCTGCCAGTTGTATTATGGTTTCAGAGCCCAGCACAGAGCATGTCACGCAAATAATCGAGTGACTGCATCTTCCAAGGGACCCACACTTATTTAAGATAGGTGTATTCACAGGGATAATTCACTAGTGCTCCAGGCACCTGTTATGGACCAGAGGAGTCAGGGGAGAACACAAGAGGGAAACTGAGGCTGGGCCTGAGGAGCTCACGAGAGCATCTGATGCCACATCTTGGGGAGCACCCAAGTGCATATCCCGCTTATCCACTCATCCCCCCCAAATGACAGGATGAAGTTGCCTTTTATTTTGCACCTGCTTTCTGAAAAACGTGTAACTGGGCAGAGAAATGGGCAGAAGAAGAGAAGAGAATGCCAGGAAAGAACCTGAGTAAACCAGCAACAGAACGTCAACATCTAAATATTCAAAAGCCATCATAGCCCAGAGTTAAAAGGATTAAAGACATCAACTTTGTAAAAATGGTGACAGTCACCAGGGCATATGGACAAACATCCTTAAAGCCCCAGAGGCTCCCAGGCACCGGACCTGGCCCGCGTTTCCCCTCCCGCTGAACACCCCAGCCTAAGCTCAGCACCACTGCCAGGGTCTTTACAGTTTGTCACAGAGTTTTTCGGGTGCATTTTCAGGAATTTCCTAAGTAGGTTCTGATATTTTAATGGTGCCCACTTTGATGGCTGCCCATGGTGGGTACTGGTTGATGTGGGAGTGATCGGGAACACTGAGCAGTGGGCTGAGGCCTCCACAGCGAAAGAGAAAACTAGCCCAGCTTGGCGTGTCCACCTCAGCCTCTGATCCATTCCAGGACAGACCCACCCTGTAAGACCAGCCCTGATAGCCACATATAGGGAGCACCCAGTGTACAACTTGATACGGTCCCCCGTGCTTGGAAAGCCCAAGGTTCACAGCCAGGGGCTCACCTGGCAGCCCCTGACCCATGCCTCAGCACCAGGTATGAAAGGCCTTTGGCCATTCTGGATTGTAAACCAAAAATAAAATTGAAGGGCCCCCACCCTAACCATTTACATGGACTCCCTCTTCAGCCGGGGTATGGGAAAGTTAACCTGAAAGACTGGGTCAGGCTATGACAGGAAGGTGGCATCTGACAGACCTTGCTATGCCCTCCTCACTTTAGGATTTCAGGAAAATCCGGCCAGCATTTAACATCAACACAGAACTTAAGTCTGATAAGAAACATTTACCATCTATTCTTTCTGAAGCCTGCTACCTGGAGGCTTCTTTCGCATGATGAGACTTGGGGACAACCCAAACATTCCTTTCTACTGGTAATAACTCATTCAACCAATTGCCAATCAGAACATTTTTAAATCTACTTGTAACTTAGAAGCCCCCATGCTTCTAGTTGTCCCACCTTTCTGGACCGAACCAACCAACATCTTAAATGTATTTGATTGATGTCTCACGTCTCCTTAAAATGAATAAAACCAAGCTGCTCCCCGACCACCTTGGGCACATGTTCTCAGGAGCTCCTGGGGGCTGTGTCAAGGGCCACGGTCACTCATGTTTGGTGCAAAATAAATCTCTTCAGATATTTTACAGAGTTTTACTCTTTTCATCAGCAGAATGAATACTTTTTGTCCTTGATCTTTGTGGCAAATAATTGAGTTTGGAAATGCTATCACTAACCCCAAGTGAATTAGAACACACCGAGAGGAAACAGTTTTTAAAATATGACTGTTATGGATGGAATGTTTGTGTCCCCCACAAATTCATACATTGGAGCCTCAACTCTCCCTGTGATGGTATTTGGGGATGGTACCTGTGGGAGGTGATTGGGGTTAGATGTGGCCATAATGGTGGGGTCCTCATGACAAGATTATTGTCCTTATAAGAGACATGAGAGTTTTTTCTCTCTCTCTCTCTCTCTCTCTCTCTCTCTCTCTCTCTCTCTCTCTCTCTCTCCCCCCCCCCCACCCACCTCCATCTCTCTCCTCCTCTCCCTCTGTCTCTCTGCCAGGTGAGGACATAGCAAAAAGGCAGCCATCTTCAAGCCAGGAACAGAGCCCTTCCCAACCCTGCTGGCACCCTGAGCTTGGACTTCCAGCCCCCAGAACTGTAAGGCGATAAATGTCTATTGTATAAGCCACAAGTCTATGGTATTTCATTACAGAAGCCCAAGCTGACTAAGGCAAGGACTCTACAAAAGAAAGCTATTTTTGAATTCAGGGAGCCCAAAAAGCATAATCACCAATTATTTTTGCTTGAAATTAAATAAAGCAAAAGTGACTTCATGAGAGAGAAAAAAGAGAAGAGAGGAAGAAGGAAGACCATGAAAGGCAAAAAAAAAAAGGTCTGTGGAAAATTTTTCTTTGAAACATTCAGCTTGGATGCTGAATGCCAACCTTCAATCCAGGTTGGATTTTTAGAGCCAACTTAGATACTCCTAAAATATTGCTGTGTAGTTGAAACATTTTTGTAAATGCCTGAATGAATGGCATGGCTATAATAAGCATCTTTTCTGGGCTAGATTACACCATCGAACCAAGTTAGAGTCCTAATTATCAGCTTTCTTGGGAACAACTGACTGAGCACGCTTGTACTAAAATATATTTAATTTGGTTTTATATAGCACCTTTTAGTACACACTGTGCCTTATTTCAAACCGCTTTAATGAGTAATGAATTAGATACTTGCAGGGCAGTGACTCCTCAGATGAATGGAGGAGATATTATAGGCTCAGCAATCGTTCAACTTGGAAAACCAGGGCCTGCGTGGAAGCTTAGCTACTGTTTTCTGCAGGAAGGGCCATGCTGCCATGCCTTCTCACACGACCGCACAATGCACAGGGTGGCTGAGGCTGGGGAGCCTAGAGAAGCAGCACAGGGATCGCGGCATGCTCTGTGGTGGGGCAGGTGCTAGGGAGACATGAGGCTGTGTGCAGCTGGCAGGCAGAGGGGTTACCTGGAGAGGACAGAGCTGCCCGCAGCCGTATCTCAGTCAGCAGGCAGCAGCAGGGAGCCAGCAATCAGCCATTGTGTGTCCCCAGCAGCGGGCTGGTTGAGCATGACATTAGGGAATTTGATTAGAAGCAATTTTAGAAAATCTAGGCAAGCAGAGACTAGGACTCAGAGTCCTGTCCCCAAGCTCAGGCAGGTCCCTAGGAGTCCCTCAGAGCCTGAATTTCTGTATGTTTAAGGTGATCATTCATCCCAGTTTGCAAGGTGCAGAGGGGTTCCCTGGGACATGTGCCATCCTACAGAATATTCAGTGCTAAGCTGGGAAAGTCCTGGGCAAACAGGGACCAGTTGGCCACTCCACCAATATCTAGATTGGCATTTCTCATAGGCTGATGCTCAGACCATCTGCATCTGCTCATTAAAAACCCAGACACCTGTGCCTTCACCTGAGACCTACCGATTCCTAATTGCCTGGGTGAAGAATCCAGTAGTTTGCATTTAACCAGTGCTTTGGTTGACTCATATATGCAAACTACTTCTTAGCACCATTTTCCTAGAAGAGCAAAAAGAAGCAGGAAGCATTTTATCAAGAAGGTAATGCTGAATTTTCCCTGAGTAGAGGCAGATTCCTAGGCCAGACAGAGCTGAACCCTCTCAATGGGGTCAAATGGTCCCAACCAGCAAGAACAGGAGGGCTGGAGGATTGGAGAACTGGGCCCATCCTGATTGCCCATGATGCCTCCGTAGGTATCACACTGTGTCTTCCTCAAGAGTGGATAGGGCAAAGCTACCCTAAGACAAAGCACATGAGCAATTCTCCTCTATTTCCAGCATCTTGCAAAGCCTTCAGAAAGTGAGAGTGAGCACTGCAAAGGAGGAGGGATGGAGCCCAGTGCATCCTGTGCAGATGACCTCCCGGGGATGAGAGGCTCCATCAGGGAATGACTGCTTGGAAAGAATGAAACTAACTTTTGCTGACTTCTACCTGAGTGAGAAACTGTCATCTTTATCATGATCAAAACTTGCCACTACCACTCAATTAGGTAGATAATACTGGGTCCATTATTAAGATATGACAACTGAAGCTAGGAAAAGTGACTTGCCCAAGGTCACATGGCAAATAATAAATAAAGCCAAAAATATCAGACTCAAAGCCCAGATCTTTCCTAGTGCACCCCACCCCCTGACCCCCTGGCCCTTTAAATCTTACAGTTCTAAGGCTCCTGTTTGCAAGACCTCATGGGAAAGCTACTGCCTTCAGACTTATCTCAATGTTTTTCCAACTTGTCACAGGTTCTGCTGCTTGCAAAGGGTCTAAATCCCCTCTGTTCACATCCCACCATCACACTACCTGGTTTTCATCTCAGCTCCACTCTTCCCAACTGTGTGACCTGTAGAAAATTACATGATCTCTCTGGGCTTCACTTTCTTGTCTATTATCGAGTATAGTAATAGTGATCTCCTCCCTATTTAAAAATAATACTATGTTAAAAGTAACATAAAATAAGAACAGGGCTTATCACATACTAAATGCTCAATAACTGTAAGCTGCTAGTCTATCTTTATGATAAAACATGCATGTGAAATGGCTACTGGGTTTACAATATTACGATTTGGACATAGATAACCATAAGATCCAGAAAGGAGGAATGCTTATCTGTTTTGTTTTCTGCCTGAGGTTTGTTTTCACTGCAATGTTCATGAAATTATATTCAATGGCTTGAGGCACTTACCATGTATGAAAAGGTCTAGCTGAGAACACAATAATAAAACTAATTCTCTAGCCTCCAGAAACTCTCACAAGGTGGAGCAATAGCCATGTTGAATTGAGTAACAAGAGCAACCATACAGCAAAAGCCTGCTGTGTGCCAAGCACCTTGTATCAATTACCCGTTTCACTGTTTACAACAATCTCACCAATTGTATTCACCCACTATATGTTATTACATATTATATGTCAGGCACTGTACTAGATGCTGGGAATATAGGAATGAATGGGAAAGACCTGCCTCCTGCCCCTTATTGAGCTTCCAGTCTACTACAGAAGGTAGATGTTGTACTATCTGTAGATATTGGTATTAAAGTTCTTTGATAAATGAGGACTAACTTAGCAGGCTCAAAGATATTAAATGACATTCAAGTGACATGGCCAGAATGTGATGGCATCTGAATTCAAACTTAGGTCAACTTAGTGTCAAGGCTTGTACACTCTCCACCATCTCAGTGTTTATAGCCTACCAGACCAACTAGAAGAAACGTCAAATGACAGAAAACAATATATAAGAGTATAGAGAAACTACTGTTGAAAACCCTGAGGAGTAAGTGACTAAATATGTGTTCAATAGCCTGAAAAGATTTTAGAGATAATAGCTTTTATTCTGAACATGAAAATAATTCCAATATCCACAGGCAGGCAAGAAGGGTATTCCAATTAGGAGGAATAGCATGTGCAAAATAGTGCAGGTCAGAAAGGGGGTGCAGAGCCATGAGACAACAGTAGGTCCCCTGAGCCTGGAAGGTTCCTGTGGGGGAATGGGGAGACAAAGTGAGAGCCTGGGACAAAGTTGAAGCACAAGCCAGGGAAACTTAGCAAGGGCCTCAGACACTGTCATGAAGAATGTGAATTTGATTGTCAGGACAATAGGGAAGCTTTGGAGTCTGGGCATGAAAGTGGCAGGAGAAGCAGGTGGAACAAGACAGTGAGCAGTGTCCTCTCCTCATGCTTCCTTCCTTTTTGGTGTGAACTTGGGAGAATCTCTCATCAAACTGCCCCTCCCTAGTTACCCCTGCTCCCACAGGGGAGAACCCACTGGTACTAGCCCATGAGTTCTTGCCAGTCTTCCCAGCCTTTGCTGAAAGACACCCATTTAGGAAGTTATTTCTCTTAAGCTCCTATCTATGACATCATATCAGACACTCCCATCTACTCAATGCAGGCAAACATAAATGAATCTCATTCTTTCTCAATGATATGCACCCACCAAGCCATAAAGTTGAGCATGCGGGTCACCACTCTTCACTTGGGACACAAATATGTGTACATTTTTCCTGGGGGGATCAAGATTTTAATAATGAAAAAGATAAGATGACCCATTCTATGGAGCTGAGTCAGCCTCTTTCTCCAGCCACCTCGTTATCACTGAATGGGCTCATGAGAAAAGTGTCCATGGTGACAGGGATGGAAGCTATGCATGGGCTCAGCAACATGGACTCCCCATTCACTAAGGCTGACCTCGCTATGACCACTACTGAGTGCCCAATCTGGCAGCAGCAGAGACCAACACTGAGCCCTTGATATGGCATCACTCCCCAGAGTGATAAGCCCGTTACCTGGTGGCAGGTTGATTACATTGGACTGCTTCTCTTATGAAAGGGACAGCATTTTGTTATTACTGATTACTTAATCTAGATACAGATTTGTCTTCCTTTTGCACAATGCTTTTGTCAAAACTATCCGTGGACTTCAAGGCTCTTTTATAAACGTCATGGTATTCCACGCAGCTTCACTTCCAATAAGGAACTCACTTCACAGGTAACGAAGTGCAGCCACAGGCCCATGTTCATGAAATTCACTGGTCTTACCCTGTTTCCCACCATCCTGAGGCAACCAGTTTGATAGAATGGTATAGTGGTCTTTTGAAGTCACAGTTGCACCATCAGCTAGGTGACAATACCTTGCAGTGCTTGGGGCAAGGTTCTCTGGGAGGCTGTATATTTTCTGAATCAGTGTGCAATATATGAGGCTGTTTATCCCACTTTCAAAACTCACAGGTCCAGGAATCTGGGGGTGGAAATGGGAGTGGCACCATTCACTATTACCCCTAGTAAACCACTGGCAAAAATGTTTTCTTCCTGTGCTGATGGACTTATGTTCTGAAGGCCTAGAGGTTTCAGTTTCAGTGGAAGAAGTTGTTCCACCAGGGGACATAATGATTCCATTAAACTGGAAGTTAAGACTGCGACCGGGACACTTTGGCCTCCTCATAACTCTAAATCAATAGGCAAAGAAGGGATTTGCTGTGCTGGCTGGGTGATTGCTCAGGACTACAAAGGGGAAGTTAGACTGCTAGTCCACAACGGAGATAAGGAAGAGTATGTCTGGAATACTGGAGATCATTCAAGGTGTCTCTTAGTATGATCATGCCTTATGATTAAAGTCAATGGAAAACTACAGCAACTGAAAGCGGGCAGGACTCACAGCCTAGACTCTTCAGGAATTAAGGTTTCGGTCACCCCTCCAGGAAAAGATTCATAACCAGCTGAGGTGCTTACTGAGGACAGAGGAAATTCAGAATGGGCACTGGAAGAAGGTGGTTATAAATACCAGCTACAATCACAGGACTAGTTACAGAAATAAGGACTATAATTACCATGAATATTTCTTCTTTACTTTCTTAAGAATATGTGTGTGTGTGTCTTTTTTTCTCCCCTCTCTTATTCCCTTATCACGTAACATAAGATGCATTGGCTTTATATCATAATATTTAAATATTGCTGAAATTACCTCACAGTATTTAAGTTAGAAGATATCAGAAGAAAGGTAAACATCACTCAAGGACTTCACCTCCTCTTCAGGAGAAGAGGTTAGTGCATTTTCATCTGTACACAGTATAGTTGTATTGTGTTAGGCAGAATTATGACCTTGTCATTGACTTTATAAAGAGATTAAGTATGGTTTAAGGAGATGTGCATATGTGTCAAGTTGACAGGGGTACACGTCTGATGATTAATTTTGTCAGCCTGATTGGGCTACGGGGTACCCAGATTCTTGATCAAACATTATTCTGGGTGTTTCTGTGAGGGTGTTTTTGATCAAATTGAAGTTTAAGTTGGTAAATGGGTAAAGTAGATTGCTCTCTCTAATGCGGTGGGCCTCATCTAATCAGTTGAGGGCCTGAATAGATCGAAAAGGCTGTCTCTCCCCCAAGTAAGAGAGAATTCTTCCTGCCTAGATGGTCTTCAAAGTGGAACAATAGTTTTTTCCTGCCTTTGCACTCTAACTAAAACATCAGGGCTTCCTGGGTCTCAGTCCCACCAGCCTTCAGACTAGAACTACACTGTTGGTTCTCCTGGTTCTCAGGATTTCAGACTCAGACTAGAACTAAACTGCTGGCTCTGCTGGGTTCCCAGCTTGCCAGCTCACTCTGCAGATCAAAGGACTTGCCAGCCTCCATGGTGGTATGAACCAATTCCTTATAATAAACCTCTTTCTGTGTGTGTATACACACACACACACACACACACATCCTATTGGTTCTGTCTCTCTGGAGAACACTGACTAATACATTTACTAAATGTAAGACAGTAGGGTTTGCCTCTTTTGCTTACTACTTTACCACCAGCATCTAAAGCAGTGCTTGGCAGGGGATGTGCTCAGATGCTTGTTGAGGGAGTAAAAATATCAATGCATTTCTTTTATGAAATGGAGCATACTTTCAGCAGTTTCACTACACAAAACAAATATTAAATTAAATGAATAAAAACGCAAACATTGGGGCATTTATCAGTTCTTTACACCTTTGCCAGGTAACACAATTGTAGCTTTTTAATTCCTCACCCATCACCTGGGAACCTGAATTAAGTTGCCACCGTTTACATCCAGGTTTAAAATACTGGGGTTAAGATAAATAGCTTCCATACTCACTAACGAATCATTGTTAAAATGACAGAATGAAAAACAAAACACTGCAAACTCAATTTTTATTAAAACCAGAACTCCTCTATAACCCCACATCCCCACATCTGAAGGACTCCCCAGGGCAGTGAAGAGCAGAGTAAGGAATATGGAACAATCCCTGGACAAAACCCTACTGGCTGTGGCCACAGAGCTCAGGGAAGACTTTCAAGCCCCAATTTTTTCCGAGTAGGCAATTCGCCACGGGAGACAAAATCTGAGATCCCTAGTTTGGAATCAAAAGAGTTGAGCATGCCAGCTTGCAATAGAATTCTCCCTGGATTCTGCATAATAGCATGGAGAAGCAGAAGAGAGGTGGATGAATGAGGAGACATGTCAGTGGCCATATTTCAGGAAGCCGTTGGTTGGAGAGGCAGAGTCGGGGAGATCCTGTTAGAAGCAGGCTTGCAGTTCTTGCTTTCTTTGGTTGGAAAGAGGCAATTGCCAAAAGGATTTATCATCTTACAGAACTTTGCTGATAATGAAGGAGAAGCCTGTCTGCCAGGTTGCTGCCCTGGTCCTTATCAACATTAAACTTCCTGAAAATGCTGGCCCATGAATAATTCACCTCCTTCCAATAATTTTTAAAAATGGATAAGCAAATAAGCACAGAATATATTTAAATTGCTACTTGAAAAGGAAGAAAATGAACAGGAAAACAAATGGTAAATAAAGAGCACTCATTAGAAAGAGGTTTCTGTGGAGCAGATGAAAATTGGCACCAAACATGCCCCATGAATTTTTTTAAAAAGTTAATGAAATAATTACTGCTTTAATGTAAAATTTCAAAGCAGAGCTACAGGAGCTTAAAAAATACATTGACTGCCAACAGTAGGAGAAGAAATAAGAGGAAAAATAGGAGTGAATGAAAAAATAAAACCATCACAGAAATGAAGACCACCTTGACAGGAATGTACATTTCTGGCAACACAGAAAAAGACATGGAGGACAGGACTGAGGAACTGAGCAAACAAAGTGGAAATAAGGAAACATGGGTCAAAAAGTAGAGGCAAAAATAACGCATAGATAAGGCAGAAATAAGAAAGGCAACAAACACATAAATGGTGTCCCTGAAGCAGAGCACTGAAAAACTGAAACAGGAAAGGAAAACAAATTTTGAGATATAATTTAAGAAAACTTTTCAGAAAAGGCAACTTGAATCTACAGACTAAAAGTATGTGTGATGGACCAAGAAAAATCATGTGAGCAATCCATACTGAGTCACATGCTAGTGAAGCTATTGATCCTCCAAAAGAAGAAAGAATCCTTTGGGGATGTAGAGGATTAATCAGCTCTAAGTGCCAGGTAGTGCAAGAACACAATGAACAGTCACCTGAAACCCCTGGGGAGAGAGGGCGGTAGCCCAAGAATTTTGTAGCTGGCCAAACAATAATCCAAGTATTAAAAGAAACAAATGTGCCAGAACTCAATAAGTATAATACCTATAAGCCCTTCTTATAGAAACACCTGGAGGGCAAATCTCAGCCTAGCCCAAAGTAAATGGAACGGCCATCAGCCAAGGACTCTTCATGAGCATCAAACCCACTTATCAGGAGCATTAAACTGTGACATCATTGAGAATTTTGATAAAAGAAAAAAATACAAACATGTATAGGTATATGTATTTTCTAACTGTACATATGTACAGGTATGTCTAACCCTACATTACATAAAAAACTGCTTCAACAGTTGGGTAGTGATGAGGAAGAGTGGATTTAGAAATACTGTAAGTTCCCAGTTTTTCTCATCTTTACATAAGGAGAGCAAAGATGTAAATTTTAAAGCTGATAAATCAAGTAATACATGTAAAAGCATATATAAATGTACAAATGCAATAAACACCAGGAAAATGATATAATTTATATTATAGTTATAATCTAATATAAATATATTATAATACATATAAATTTCTATTATCATTTATAATAGAAATTGTTATATGCTATATGTTATATTTTACATATAATTTATATTATGTGTGTTATTT
>NW_012105997.1:564900-570469 GCF_000951045.1 Mandrillus leucophaeus | reverse complement strand
TACTATTAATAATTATACTATTTATATAGTGGTAGTTATATAAAATTAAAATATAATTTATATATAATGTAATTTTGGCTGGACTTATATGTGCCCAGTTGTTTCTATAAGAAGGATTTATATTTATTCTATTTTTTGAGTTCTTACATGTTAGTTTCCTTTAATACTTGATCTGTTGTTTGGCCAGGTACAGTAATATAATATAAAACTGGGTGGAGAGAAGGTGGCAGAGTATAGATGTATACTAGCCATGTCATTGTTTTAATTATTTATAAAAAACATTTAACATTTTTACAACACAATAAAATAACTCATCTTGAAAATAGTGAGCAGAGGGAATCTACTCCCCAGGGTTTGGCACCAGCTTTTAACTTGATTCTCTGCCTGTGCCAGTTTTCTTGTGCTGAGGCCACCAGCAGCAATGCAGGTTTCTAATGGTGGATCAGTGGTGGCACACTCACTAACACAGGCAACGGCTTTACCATATTACACAGTCACATGCAAAGCTAAATTGCATAAGTTCAGACAGTAAACTACACAAGCCACATCATGTCATTCAATCCTCACTACGGCCCTGTGAAGCAGGCATTGTTTTATGTCCCACTGCTGAGAAAAGGAAAACTTTGAAAGATTACGAGGCACACAGATAGAAAATTGCAAAGCTGGGACTTGAACTTGGGTCTGACTAGCTGCAAAGTGTGTGCTCTCAAACTGAAGGAGACCTCACTTTAAAACGCGATTTGAGTTTTTTATGATGCACAAAGAATATTTGCGTATTATTGACATCAAATTTCAAAAGGAGATCCTTATTAACCTAG
This sequence comes from Mandrillus leucophaeus, assembly GCF_000951045.1. Taxonomy (NCBI): domain Eukaryota; kingdom Metazoa; phylum Chordata; class Mammalia; order Primates; family Cercopithecidae; genus Mandrillus; species Mandrillus leucophaeus. The sequence continues at coordinate 569,651 of NW_012105997.1, read as the reverse complement.
TTAGCTTCTCAGTCTGGAATATCCCTTCCCCTCAGGCTTTGTCAATTTAAATGTTTCTCATTCAAGGGGTGACTCACACATCACATTCTCCACCTTCCCTCCGCACCCTAGGAATTGCTGATGTTGGCTTCTCCTGAGCTGCCACAGCTCAGCACCCATGTGTAACAGGCTGTCATTCGGCCATCTAATATCATTTAGGCGCCAGGCACTGTGCCTTGTCCAAATAAATGGTAATTGACAATTCAGAAATGATATTAAATTTCAACATTAGCTTCACAAATTGACACTTTCATCTTCTTTGGACTACTTTATCTTAGTGTAGATTTTGAGGTTTTTTTGAGGCAAAAGTCAGGGTGCTCCACCTCTCTTCTACCAGGTGAAGAGCACACAGCTCATATTATGGGAAGTTACCAAAACTAAAAACACGGGCTGAGCACGGTGGCTCACGCCTGTAATCCCGGCATTTTGGGAGGCTTAGGTGGGCGGATCACTTGAGGCCAGGAGTTCGAGACCAGCCTGGCCAACATGGCGAAACCTTGTCTCTACCAAAAAATACAAAAATTAGCTTGGTGTGGTGGCGTGTGCCTGTAATCCCAGCTACTCAGGAGGCTGAGGCATGAGAATCGCTTGAACCTGGGAGGCGGAGGTTGCAGTGAGCCAGGATCCGGCCACTGCACAATCGAGCCAGGATTAAGACTCTGTCTCAATAATAAATAAATAAATAAATATAAAAAAATAAAAATACAAAATAAATATAAAAAATAAAAATATAAAAAACTGTGACCTTAAACTTATTTTTAGGGGGCAGGGAGAAGGGAATGATGAAAAACAAACTATAAAAAACGGTGATTCAGAAAGTTGCAGAAACAAACACAAATTCTGTGCAGTCTCCACAGGTTTATGATCACGTTGAGAAGGTTAAAAATCCAGTGTCAACTTTCAGTTGTCCAGTGTGTGGAAGGCTCCAATCTGCGACTTCTCCTGTTCATTCAGCAGGAGGTGGGCAAGAGGGTAAAAAAACCCAGCGTGACTCTCTTTTCTACAGTTAATCATCTACTTCCCAGACAAAAAAGAGGCTCCTGACTGTTGACTCTTTAACATTCCCTTTTGATTTTTGCTACCATGAAGGTTTTAGGGGGAGAGCTACAAGAAGGTTTAGGAAATGCCTTTTAAATTTCCTTTACCCATCTGTATAATCTTCATCTTTATTTCTTTAATCCCCATTGCCTATGCATTAGCACCTCAAAAGCTTATTATTTAGATCAAAGCAGACTTAGGAAGGAGCTAGCCTATCTTGAATTTTATCCAAAAAAAAAAAAAAGACTACAGTCAAGGTAATTTCACTTTCCCTTTAAATAGCATATTTCAGTCATTTCCCAAAAGACCTGTTTGTTGTTTTTCTTTCCATTAAAGAGCACAGTGTCCTTCTAGAATACATGAGGTATTTTTTTCTATGAGTTTCTCAGTTTCCCACCGGCTAGATTCTGGATAGAATGGGAACAATGCACCTTTATCAACTCCGAAATATTCATGGAGAAAACCTCACCCATTTAATCTCATGTTTTTCCACAACATGAATTGGGATGGCCTTTGGAAAAAATCTAAGAAGGGGCAGTGAACTCCTCGAATGCACGCAGGGTGTCCGGGGTGAACAAGGTTAGACACATCGCTATTGTCCTACTGCTGCCGTGGGTCCTGCAGCAGGAACAGAAGGCCTTGGAGAGGAGCTTCCTCCCGAAGCTTCTCACCCATTCACCTGGAGGAGCCGGGAGTGAGTTTGGATTCTGTGGAGCTCCTCCTCTGCCTCTTTCCCCCACTGCTTTGAATGTCCATGAAGCAGTTACCCCAAGCTTAGAATGATGGACTCCATGAGTAGAAAGAGCCGTAACTCCAGACAATTTCATGATCTATTCTCTATCAGACAATTTCATGATCTATTCTCTATTATCCGTTGCTGTTAATTAACCAAGGGGCCATGGGTTTGCCCCGTGCTGTGCAGGTGCCCCATGGGACATCGTCCCCGCCACCACTGCTCCAGCACAGTCCTGGGCCTAAGAGCAGAAGAGAAAACACCAAGTGATGGTCAAGATCATTCATCAGAGGAAGAAGCTCAAGAGTCTTATGAGGCAGACAGACACCTCATGGTTATAAAGCAGTTCGTCCTGGACGTGACTGGGGAGTGTCTGGGTCACAGGGTAGAGGTCTGATTATATACTATAAAATCAAACACCCCCAAAGAATGGCCAAACAAAAGCCTTTCCAAGGCATTTTTATGCCAGCCTCGTTCTCTCAGTTAGATCCCTGTTGATGTTGGAGGGGCCGAGATGACCTGAAACCGAACAAATTTAAAGCCGAAGTAGCCATTTACAGAAAATGACTTCTTACTTTGGGACAGCCGAAAATGTCTGAAAACATGAGTAATGTGTCTTATAGCAAACAGCATAAAACAAATGTTGCAAAACCTGCTTCCTTCTGTGGTACATTGTACTTTTATGCATGTACGCTGTGTGAACAAGAGGGTTAAAAGTTAAACAGTCGCCTAGGGCTAAAGGAAAACGCACTGCACAGGTAGGGAATGGGCTTCTTGACTTCCAAACTATTACTATATGTCTTTAGCAGGAACTCACAGGCACCAGTGTGCAAAAATGTCTTTCCTTAAGGTGCTGGGTATTATGAAATTGGGCTGTTTTAATGTCTGAAATAGCCATCTGACCTTTAATCCAACGTCGTAAATTTATCATTGTCTGAAATTGGTAGACTATCATTCTTATTAAGGCCAGTTTTTAGGATTTAGCATTTACAGAATACTTAGTCTCCAGCGTATGAAAAGAGACGTGAAATTCACTGGGGTATCCTAGAAAACGGCTGAATAAAAAGGAATTAGCTATTTTGAAGCCGAGACAGGGTTCCATTGCTGAAGGAACTAACAAAGGCAAGAGAGAAACAATGCCGGGTAAGATCAACTTAGTCTATATTTCATAAGATGGTAAATACCTAGAAGTCATGTTTATGTATAATGAATTACAATCCTTCCACATTTACCTTAGTAACATTTTACAGGGGTTGTATTTTACTCCCAACTACCAATTATGTCATCATTCTGGCATTTACCTGGACATAATGATACACAGCCAACCCATTCTTGTAACATAATTCATTGCTTAAAAGTGTTTGTAAAGTCACACGGCATTCCACACACACATAATGACTCGGATATTGCTATTAAATTTTACCGATTAAAGTTTAGTAAACCTCAAAAATCTTATGTTGGTTTCTGTGTATCTTATTAATCCTAAAGGAAAAGATGTTCAGCTATTTAAATGTCAATAAATGTGTAACCCTGTAAAAAGCAGACATTGTATATTCTGTGACACAATACCTCACCTACCATTTTAATGGAAGATAGAGACTTGCTTTTTTAACTGTTAAAGGCAGGTCATTTAGACTTTCACTGCTACTCCCATATTATGTCATCTATTAAAATATGAAAATACACTAAAAAAGCATGCACATACACACCTTCACACCTCATACTCTCATACCCCAGGTTCCTTTCCTTGACTCGTTAAACTGAGTAATCACAACTGTACCATTGGTTTGCATTCATTCATTTTAATTTAGATTTGAGAAAAAACAAGAATTCAGATCCTTTTATAAGCTTGTGAGGTCACCAAATTTAAATTAAGCCTCCGCCTATAAAGCACATTAATAAAAGTACTATACGGAGGGAAATTTAATATGAATGGTTAAAATGCATGGAATTCAGATTTTACTGTCAAACAGCTCAATTAAACAAATTGAATTTTTAAGCAACAAAAGGGAATTGAATCAAATTAGGAACAGAGTGTGATGTGAAATGTGGACCTTTATGAGGAGCGCCGGCCCCTCCAGCATGCAGCCTTCTTTATTTGTTGCCTCGGCAGTTAGAGGAGGCTGGCAGAACCGCATCACAACAGGATAAAAATGTTCACCGTTGAAACACAGTTTTTGGCTCCCAATAAATCATCTGTCACTTCATCACAGCCCAGTAGATAATGAGCAATAAAGTTTTCACACTCAGGGAATGAGGACACAGACACAAGAAATACAGCTGAAGCCGTAAGTCTGGCTCTGCTGTGAGTGGAAAGTGCTTTGTATAAGAAATGACCCTAAGATTTCCTCCAAACAAGAACACAGCATCTGTACAATACACAATTTGCCACATTAAAAATTAAATCACATTTATTAGGAACTTTAATGACAACAGTATGTTGAGGTTGATATATTAAATAAAGCACAATGTTGATCCAGAAATAGCTCTGTGCTCAAAACCAGCAATGCAGGGTGGTCTATACAATGAGTCACTATAATTTTTACTGGCATTATTTTAAATGTTTATGTGCATACACTATTCCCCATTGGTATTTAAATACTGCTAACGTATCTGTAATTCCAAAATAATTTTTATTTGGATGGGTTTCTGTATGCCCCCACCCCCATAAAAGTCAATTGAAAAGAAAAAAAAGTCTGAGCTATTGATTCCAAAATCATATGCTGGTGTATTTCACAAATGCAATCCATTTGCAGATGTTCTACAAAGGTTTCACCACAATTACCTTGAATTGTTTCTGACTTTTATTCGCCCATCTTTGCAGCCTGCATGTGGGTGGTCCACTCCATTACCAGAAACAACGAGACAGGAAATGAACCAGAGAATATGGGAAAGGGAAAGAGAAAGAAAGAAGAGAGGAGGGAGGGAGAGAGGGAGGGAG
>NW_012105997.1:535352-564814 GCF_000951045.1 Mandrillus leucophaeus | reverse complement strand
AGGGAGGGAGCGAGCGAAAGGCAGAGGGAAGGAAGGGAAAGACGGAGGGAAGGAAGGAGGGAGGGAAGGACAGAGGGAAGGAAGGGAAGGAGGGAGGGAGAGAGGAAGGAAGGAAGGAAGGAAGGAAGGAAGGAAGGAAGGAAAGAAGGAAAGAAGGAAAGAAGGGAGGGAGGGAGGGAGGAAGGAACTCAGTGTCACATCAGTTGCACTGAATAAAATGTTTCATTAAAAATGCACACTGAAACTGGTGCCACTGAATCTGGGGCAGTAAGATGACCCTCAAAACACATCTTTCTTCCTATGGTGGCCAGATGGTGGGTCAGGCACTGGAGGGTGCCGACATCTGCTGGGACAGGAGCTGGCTTCTGGACATGGGAAGGAGGGAAGAGCCACATTGCCCTTTGTTACAGGAGCTTTGCCATTGGCTCTCATTGCTGAAATGTGTGTGAGGCAACAACCTCATGGTTCTCTGAGGGGTTCCAGACCCCAGTTTCCAGCGGCCCAGTGGTGTGGCTCAGCAGGGATGAGAGCTCAAGGCCAAGGCAAGTTCTTGCACGGTTCCTGTCTCACAACCCCTGAGACTCACCTCCCACTGAGAGGGCATCCAGCCTTCACATCGCCCCCGACGGCCCAAGGGAGGGTGGAGTGGGGGGCTTCCTGCACAAGGATACCAGGCTGCATGGCAGGAGCGTGATGTGAGTTGTGAACCCCAACTTCTGCTTTCCAAAGTCCACCTCCTGGGATGGGTCACATCACAATCCTTGTGGCAAATGGAAAAATAAACTTCCAATTATAAATAAAACTCTCAGTGGGAGGTGTTGCTTGCTTCCCAGTGGGGGTGAACCAATTGCAGCCCGATAGCACTGCCTTGAACTAAAGAGAGCAGGAGAGTCTAAAGGTCCCATCCCAGATGTTCTCACCTATGGGGTGGGTTCAACAGGATGACTGTGCCCTGTCACACACTGCTGACCCAGGACCCAGGACACAGGGCAGGCAGGAAGCTCCAGAGGTGGGTCTCAGGGAGGCTGAGAAAAAACTCTCTCTCCTCCGAGGTGGTAGCTGTGCCATTTACTTGATGGTTTATGGAAGGATGACTGCAAACGGGGTGCAAATCACAGGAACTCTAAGACGTCCATCCAACCCCAAATCTAGAATTCCCCTACCTAATTTCACATCTGTTGTATAAAAGTTTCTCCATCCGATAGAACTACAAATTTTAATTAACGCTTCTTGATCTTATTAATGTGTGTAAAAATATAATCAAACAACAAATTATAGCAATTTGCAATTGAAAGATATTAAACTAATGCTACGTGCTTCAGAAAAAAATTACGCTGATATGTAAATAAATGCAAATACAGATTTCTAAATACTGTATTTAGTGCCTACTTTCTGAGAAAGGCAAGTCACTTAAAATCTTTATTTCTCAGTTGTATTCGTTAAAATAATGCATGTTAATTATATTCCGACATTCATCTGACAAATAACTGATAAGTTACACAATGTAACTACTAATAATCCATGCAGCCCATTTTATTATCTTATGAAATTAGAGATTGAACATTGATTATGACTAATAGGGGATTTCATCCAATAAAGACAGCACATGAAAAGAAGTATATAAAAATTGGGTAGCTGGCTTTTGAATAGCTAAAAGGAGCTATGTTAAGTCATTAATTAACAAAGATGAATGCTCTGGGTGAAGATGGCAATAGTTGTACTTTTTTAGACCAGAGATGAATTATTTATTTCTACCCTAGCTATACCGTAGAGTGCACACAGAGTTTGTTTAGCAACAATAGTAGAAATATATTTGCTACAGGGGCAGCCTGGTAATACTGCTTGTTAAGGCATGCTATTTGTAAGCAAATTTATATGAAAAGTATGCCATGTCTAATACTAAACTACTCCAGCCTCAGACCGAAGGGTGATTTTACAAACGTCCTGCAGCACTCCATCATCCCTTCATTTTAATGTCTTTATTTTATGATTTTGTTGATGAAATACTACTTACTCAGTGCTCAAAATCCCTTTTAGGCTGCAGGCACTGGCTAGTTGACATGGCAAGCTATATTTTACGGCCATATATTTCAGCTCTCTCTGTCCAAGTTGGAGGACACAGTAGCCAAGATGGTTTTTCATCGTAGAAATATATTTTCATATTTATTTATTGATTTGACTAATGTATCTATTTTTCAATTCACATGCTTATGTTTCAATCCATTAAAGTGATTCATGGTCAAATAATATGTTATTGCAAGTACAAAGAGGAGATAAAAACCACTGCACATTTGCTATAACACAAGAACAAAAATAATAAAAAAAAAGCATTGCATGATTAAATATAGTTTTAATCCCCAAAAGATGAAAACTAAAATGATGTTTTTAATTATTTCACAAAAAGGCATAAATAAAAGTTTTTTGAAAAAGTAGGATGCAATTACCTATGAAATCAGTTTCCCAGTAATAAATATTTTGTGGATGTTTCTTAACAAGATTAAGTACTCAGTACAGATTTAGCATCAGGCATGAAATTAACAACAAAATAAAAAGTAAAACAGGTTTCCATTATTCAGCAGGAGAAGGCTAAGATGACAAAGCTGACCAGCCCCAAGGCGTAGGAGCTCTGTTCACCAAGGGTCCTGCTAAGACCAGCACTGTGCGACTGTGTTGTTAGGATCCTAGGTTTTCGGGTGAAGAGAGCCAAGCACACCTGCTTTCCTACCGGGGAGCCGGGCTGCGCCTAGCCAAGCCTTGCAATGGCCCCTTCTGTTTGGCCCCAAAGGGCCCCTCAACTGCAGAAGGTTGAGGAGGAAACACTGCAGGGCTGTTGCTTCTCAGCACCTGTCTCCTCGAGGTCTCACAACAAACTTCATTTTCCAGGAATATTTGTCTAAGAACTCTGGAGCTTTGCAATGATTACAACACACACCTATGCACCCATGTGCACGGATGCATGCATGTACTGCGTGTGCGTGTTTGGAGAAGGAGTATATTATTTCAGGACACACTACCTTGCTAAGCCATTCTGCTTAAATATAGAGGGTGAATTCTTCAGAGGGGCATAGAGAAGTGCAAAGCCTAAACTAACTCAAGACAAGAGAGGAAGCCAACTGATTCTCAGAGCAACTACTGAGTGTCCACCCCAGGAACAATCAAGCCTCATGGTCAATGAGCTGTCATGGAAACAGAAAACTGACAATAGAATGGGGTAAAAGAGCAGCCACCTCTCCCAAGAAGAATGGGGGAAAGCAATTGACACTAAAGGAAATGGACATTTTAAGGTAGGTCTTAAAGGGGAAGTCAGATTTTACAAAGGACTTGGGAGTACCTTCAAGGCAGAGCATACAGGACTGTGAGGGTCCTGGCTCCCTGTGGAGGGTGTGATGTCCATTGTGGCAAAGTGGGAGGTGCCTGACCAGGCAAGGGCAAGGCACAGAGGGCAAGGCCAAGGCCAAGGTGTTAGGACGCTTCAGTCAATATCCAAAGGCTGTTCACTGCTCGCCTGCTGTGAGCACGACACTATGCTGAAAGAGCTGGGTTTAGCCTCCTGTCTGTCCAAAATATTCTCTGCAGAACTGGCCAGACCTTAGCTGCCTGTCAAAGAAATCTGGAAATAATAAAATTATTACTGGTGGTTGGAGAAGGGCTGTATCTCATTATTATCATCGCATGGGGTCCTCTCCCACCTAGCCTCTGCTCTTTTTCACAGCCTAACCCGGGAGGCCTATGTTACAAGTGCAGAAGCGTGGACCTCCCCGTTGGCTGCTCACCCCAAGACAGGTGCCTCTTGCTCTTGAAGCTGGGGTTAGGGTCAGGTGATGTCCCATGGGAAGCTGACGCATTCTTCCAGAAAAGACTCCTGAGCCTGTGTGTGCAAGGACAGAAACTGCAGATGAAATTCATGCCCTTTTAGTGTCTGCATGCTATAGAATTGGAGAACATTTGAAAGATTTAGCCAGGAACTTGGGAGATGCCTGAAATAGCCTTTCTAAGCATGTCCAGGGACAAACTGAGCTCGGATCTTGCTCCCTGTCATGGCTATCTGCCCCAAACCAGGTCAGCTGTTCTTCCCTGGTCTGCAGAACTTAGAACTGCCTTCCTGCTCCCTGCTGTCTTCCTCGGCTGTCTCTCTTTGCTAGACTGTGAATTCCTAGGCTGAAGGAGCTGCATCATGCACAGGACACAGTAGATATGCAATATATGAAAGAATGAATGAGATGCCCCAACCTCTGGAAGCTAGCCTGGAATCAAGATTGCAGGAATTTAAGAATAAGCAAAAAGAAGAAAAATAAAAAGAACTCGCAAACCCATGGTCAAGAAACATCCATTTCAACATTTTGGCACATTTCCTTTCTACCTTTTTCTATGAGAATTCACACTTTTCAAATTAACCTTTGGATCAAGCCATTCATACTGTTATATTGCCTGCATTTTATGCTAAATATTTTATAACAAATAATTTTTCTAACATTTTCTCATAACCATCTTGAGTGGTTGCCTAGAATATCGTGGTATGAACGTACCATGAATATACCACTGTTTGCATTGTTTTCCATCATCAAAGATGCTGCAACAAAAATCTCTGAAGCCAAGTCTTTCTAAACATCTACAATTAATTCCATAGGATAAATCTTTTTTTTGTTTTGTTTTGTTTTTGTTTTTGTATTTTGGGGGCGGAGTCTCGCTCTGTCACCCAGGCTGGAGTGCAGTGGCCGGATCTCGGCTCACTGCAAGCTCTGCCTCCTGGGTTTACGCCATTCTCCTGCCTCGGCCTCCTGAGTAGCTGGGACTACAGGCGTCCGCCACCTCGCCGGGCTGTTTTTTTGTATTTTTTTAGTAGAGACGGGGTTTCACCGTGTTAGCCAGGATGGTCTCGATCTCCTGACCTTGTGATCCGCCCATCTCGGCCTCCCAAAGTGCCGGGATTACAGGCTTGAGCCACCGCACCCGGCCAGGATAAATCTTAAAGTGGAATTTAAAATACCATGAAATCTTTAACCAGACAGACTATACCAACACGATTTACCTTTATCTGTGTCCATTATCCAATACCCTCCCAGCATCACCCAGCATCAGATATTATCATTAAAATGTTTCTATAACTAAAATTTTATATAAGCTATTTTATAAGTAAAACAATACTTTATTTTTATTTGCATTTTATTACTGGGCAAGTTTAGAGATTTTATGCTTATTGGCCATTTATATTTCTCCTCTTTAATTACTCTTTTAAATCTTCTGCATATTTTTCTTTCCATACTTTAATTTTTTATTTAATATTTATTAGTTTGTTGTTATTTTTAACTGCAGAGAAGCATAAGGAAGAAAGCTAAACTTCTTCATAATCTCACCCCAATGATCTCTGTTGACTTTAAAAAAACAAAACATGTAAATATTAGAAAATTCAACAGCATGCCTTCTTTCTAATCTCAAAACCAACTCCAGTTCCACTTTTGAAAGATAGTCACTGAAAATACTATTGTTTTCTACCGTATAAACCACATCACACACACACACACACATACACACACACACTCATGGAGAGAGAGAGAGAGAGAGAGAGCTCTTTACCTTGCTTTCATAGTTAATAACATAGATTGGAGATTTTCTCATATAACCACAAACCATATTCTTTTTCCCCATTGCATAATATCTATCATATAGATGTACCACAATTTCTTTAACCATTCCCCATGCTGGACACATTGATTGTCTTTACTGGGGTTTTGCTACTTTAACAATACCACAGTACCAGAATGAAAATACTTGTGTGTGTGCATGTGCACGTTGTGCAGAGAGAGAGAAAGAAGGAAAGAGTCCTTTGTGAGTACTGGGACAAATTCCTAATGATAAGAATTTGCAGCTTATATTTGTCTTAGTGACTTAAAAGAATTCTTTATATATTGAAGATCTTAACACTTGAATTGTAATATAAGTTACAAAAATTTTGTCATAATTTATTACTTGTATTACAATTTTTTAACTTGGAAGTGCATTTTGGAAATGTACTTTTCTTTCTTAGTTTCTACATGTGATACCACACTTTAAAAAGCTTTTGTCACAGCAAGAGAAGATAAACTTTTACGTAGATGTTTTCTAGTACTAATGTAGATCTATTCTTAAGCTTAAAATATTCATCTTTCTGGTACCTATTTTTGTTTTCATTGTAAGGTAGAGATCCAACTTTTTTTTTCAAATGCTTAGCTAGTTACCCCAAACTGTTGACCAAATAATCTATCCTTTTCTCACTCCTCTAAAATGCCATCTTTATTGTACACTGCATTATTTATGCCTCTTTCTGAAATGTCTTTTCTGTTCTATTGATTTATTTATTCCTGCACCAAAAGCACATTGTTTTAATCACTCCAGTATTTTAATATCTAGTAGGTCAAGTCCTCTCTCATTATTCTTATTTTTCAAAATTTCCTTGGCTCTTCTCAGCCATTTATTTTTCCAGATGAACTTTAAAAACATTTTGTTAAGTTCCACCCCAAATCCCACTGGGATAGAATTGGATATTCATTGAATTTGTAGATGAATTAGGCGAAAGTTGACATCTGCACTATTAAATCTTCTCATTCAGGAATATCATTCTTCATATTCATTTAAGTCTTTTTTTTCTGTCCCTTGGCAAAGTTTTAGATATTTTAATACTTTTCTAGGACATTTTGTAAGTTTATTCAGACATATCTTATATTTTGGTTGCTAGTATAAATAAGGTCTCTTTGTTATTATATGTTTTCAGTTGTTTCCATTGTTTTCTGTACAGTAGTTTAATATTAGTTAAAATATTTAGTCTTAGTTAATATTATTAAAAATTAGCTAATCTTAATATGTTTTTAATTGATTCCATTAAGTTTCATAAATAGAGTCACATTAACTACAAACAATGCTAATTTCATCTCCTCCATTCTAGCCTTTATGTGTCACTTTTCTTAAATTTTTAAAGAAATTCTGTAAAACTTACAAGTAGCCTTTTAAAATAGCTTTCATAGCATTTCATCTTGTGTTGTTGCTAACTGCAGAGGACATTATCCTAGACAGATCTGGAAGGTGGAGGGATGGTCTTATATCAATATTGTTTTCATGTTAAAGAAACACCCTTTTGTTTCCTTGTTATTATTATCAAGAACAAATATTAAATTTCACCAAATAACTATTCCACATTAAACAAGATGTTCATGTGTGCTTTTTCCAGTGCCCTACAAAAGTTAAAAGGTGCTACCAGATATCTTCAGATGATTCCTTGTTGCATACTGGGAGTACTATTAAATAGCCACAGGACATCATTCTCAAGTTTGGAATCTCAAGTCACAAAAGTTTGAGTTCAAATCTCAGTTCTACTACTTCCCGATTATATGACAATGAGCAGCTCCCTCAACTTGTCCAGGCCATGGGACCTTCCAGAATATTCCATGAGATCTATTGCACAAGCACATGTTCCACAGATGTGAATGTTAGCCATCATTTTGAATACCCTCTTTCACTGTGCTCAAAATTTATTTAAGATGTTCATATCTATTTTCATAGGTTAAATTGATTTATGGCGGGTTTTAAAAATATCTTTATCTAGCTTTGACATCAAATATCTTCTTATTTTAACAAATTGAATTGAAAAGATTTCCTCCTTTTCTCTGCCCAGGAATTAATTGTAGCTTGGAAGTTGGAAAGAAGTGAAAATCCCATTTGAAACCAGAGGTGATTGTTACAGTTTTGGGTGGTAGAGGGGAAACTGCTTTGTTGTGTTTGGGCTTTAGTTTCAGATGGTGAAAGAGTCCATTCAGGCTTTTCTGTCTTACGCTGATCATCATCTCTGCATCTAGTTACATATGTTCCTGCAGCCAACATTGTGAATGAGAAAGTGATTTTTGTATTTTATTTTGCTCCTATTAATGGGAAGATACACTCTTTTTTTGTCTTTTCAAAAAACTAGCAGTCAATTTTATTTACCAAACATCTTGTTTAACGTTTCTATAACATTCTAATAGGTAATTCTATTCTTACCACTTCCTTTCTCCTACTATTCTCAGGTCAATTTATGCGATTTTGTGTCTCCTTGAGTGGAATGGTGTTTTTTATTGTTGATAATATTAAAAACATTAACAGCCATACATTTGCATATTGGTACAGCTGTGGCCACATCCCATGAGGCTTCTTATGCCCCATGCTCATATTATTTATTTCAATAACTGTAATTGAGGTTTGTTTCTTTTGCCCATTTTTACTGACCTATCTTTTCCATTCATGGGAAAAGATTTTTAATTTCCAAGTAGTTGTTTTGTTGGTATTGTTTTTTAAACTGCTATTTTTTTTTGCATTGTCATGAGAGACTGTGTCCATATATTCCTTTGGGGGAATATATGGATGTTTTCTTTTAGAATATGTGATAAACTTCTAAATGTTCTGTGGACATTAAAAAATAATGTCTATTTTGGGGGGGTGTAAACTTTATTATATATTAATTATACTATTAATATTCCATACACTAATTATATTATTGAAATTTCTTATATCGTGTAATATTTTTCACTTGATACTAACAAGAAGTATGTCAAACTCCCCCACTAAAATGGTACTTGTGTCATTCACAAATATCTACCAGTATTTCCTTGATCTGTAGTCACTATTAACATCTAATGCTCTGTGCTATTGGAGTTTATATTCATTAGATTGAAGCAGAAGGTCACCCAGGAAACATGGAGAAACAACTTCCTTCTGTCTCCACCTACACCAGTCACTCCAAGACTGCTTCTTCCCTGTTCTCCAGACTCAATCTAGGGCAAGTCCTATGACGTCTCCGGCATTCTTAGGTAAGAGCAAATCCCCTGGTCACTTCTGGTTACAAAAATAGTCTCAGTTCAGAGCCTCATCTGTCCAGTGTAATATTTTCACCCTCCTAGCTTCACATAAAATGAAAGCCGATCCTTCCCGCAGCTCACACCTACCGCAGACAGAGCCTGGAGTCAGCGCCCCTACCTCCTTCTCTCTGCTCTGCCAGCTTCCTCCCCTGTCCCCCCAACCCCCAGGCCTGCTGTCATCTGCACCCTCTGGGGATCAAATGAGAGAGGAGGGAGAGGGGAAGGGATTGCAGCCCTGGCATCTCCAGGCTTCAGGTCTCAGTCTTTCCTTTCTTCTCCTCATCTTCCTCCTTCTCTTCTCTTCTCCTCCCCTCTCCCCTCCCCTCCCCTCCCCTCCTTTCTCTTCCCTTCCCTCCCCTTCTCTTCCTCTCTCTCTCTCTCTCTCTCTCTCTCCTTCCAACATCGGGAGTCAATCACCTCTAAGCACCTCTCAGCCAGGACCTCGACCCGAAGCGTGGGCCATGGGAAAACAGCTGGAAGCCCCATGCCCAGTGGCTGCCGTCAGTCCTAACCGCAGCCCTCCTTTCATTAACCGCCTGGCAGGGCACGGCAACCACAGCCTCTCACCCTTTGGAGCTCCAAGGCTGCAGCCAGCCTTCAGTCCCTAAGCTGCAGGGCCACACAGCACGTTCCCAGGAGCTTCTCCCTGAGGTCATGAGAAGAAGCCCTCTCTGGCACAAAGGTTAGGGAGGAACCCACAGCAACCAACAATTCTCTCCAGAGAAATAACCTTCTAATCCCCATCCCCTCTCGCCAACATGGACCTTTTATTCCCCAGGAGCCAGAAAACTGGGTTTTGACCACCCTGTTTGCACTTCCTGCACAGGTGGGCTGACCCCTCACTTTTGGAAAGCAGGAACCAGCAGCCCCACATCCTGGGGCCGCAGCCAACTCTGAGGCTAAACTAGTTTCACGTTACCAACCTCTTACAAAATTCATCATTAGTCATAATGGGTGCCAATACAAAACATATACTCTTATTCCATTTAACGACTTTTTCATTTTATTGCCATATTAATTCATTCTGGTATGCAGTAGCCTCATATATTTTTAGCCACCATGTAGTCTTATATATGGTTGGATTATCTCCTTTTACATAGACTTAAATCTTTGCCTTTTAATGTAGTAATTTATTCCATTCCTATTTATTAGGATAATAGATGTATTAGGTCTTACTTCTGCCATTTATATTATGCTACCTTTATGTTTTATTTTTCTGTCATTATCGTCTGTCTTGTGCTTTGCTGATCAAGCTCCCCTGGCATATATACATACATATATAAAAATATTTTGAACATTTTGTCTGTTACATAAGTTTTTAGGGCTGCCATAATAAAGTGCCACAAACTGAGTGGCTTAAATCCATAGAAGTTTATTATCTCACAGTTCTGGTGGCCAGAAGTCTGAAATTAAGGTGTTGGCAGTACCAGGGTCCCTCCAAACCCTCCAGGGAGGGAATCCTCTTTGCCTCTTCTGGATTCTGTAAGTCCCAGGTGTTCTTTAAGTTGTGGAAACATCATTCCAATAGCTGCCTCTGGCATCACACCGTGTTCTTTCAAGGACAGCCACTGCATTGGATTAGGGGCTCACCCTTCTTCATTATCACTTTGCCTTAACAAATTATATCTGCAACAGCGTTATTTCCAAATAAGTTTGCATTCTGAGGTACTGGGGCTTGGAACCTGAACATTTTGGGTGGGGGGGAGGCAATACAATTCAACCGGTAGCATTTCTCCCCTTGGGGTACCCTGGAACTGTGGTGAACCCTGGTGCTTTCGAGTAAGCACTCAAAAACTACTTACGAATGAATGGATTTAAAGGGAAGACAGGAAAATTAATGCCTGGAAGCAAATCCCACCTGCGGATTATGCTTGGCTTCTCATCCTCTGTGGCCTCCTGGCAGTGGTGCCCACCTGGGCTGGAGGAAGGAGACAGGCATGAACTCTCAGGATCAAACGCGCTAACAGAGCCTGTCAGGATGTGAGTCTGCTGTGGACCCAGCTATCTGTCACTGACATGACAAAGTCCAAGCAAAGTCATGTCCCTTTTTCCTAAGAAATTTGGAATAGCTCGGAGGGACAGTGTGGGCTCTGTCGCCTCACTGAGCCATCCGCCATTGTTTGTTGACATACTGCTAGGTTGTAACTCTGCTGCAGGTCCAGATACCTGCAAGCAGTTGGTACTTTCCCCACTGCCCCTCCCCTTAATCAGTTTCTTCCTAGAAATTCCTATTAGAGCTTCATCGGGCAACTTTCCAAAAGGCAGAAAAGCTCAGGTATAAAAATCAATCTGTCCTGGCTCCTTGGCATGTGCAAGTTTAGATTTAAGATTTACTCCTTCCAGGATCTTTTCCAAATTCTGACCTGTGCTTTATCCACTGCTCTTTATTTCTTAGACATAGCAGCCAAAGTTCTTAGGGAAGAAGGAAAACATTAATTTCAATGAATTCTATTTAACTCTAAAAATAATTCAGACATGCAGAATATGGATGATCAAAAATGCCCCATCCTCATCTTTTAGTAAATGGTGAGAATCAACTTCCCCAAAATGGTCCTCCGTTAGAGAAAGCACAAATCAGTTATTGATATTCACAAAGATAAACATATATTTATTATTTGCATGAAAAGCAATATGTCAAACTTCATATGTCATTAAACAAGCTCTGGGAAATATTTTGGTCTAAAATATTTAGTTGAAAAATATATATGAGGCCTCTAGAGTGATAACTATATATTGAATAAAAATGTATACCAACCCAAATATAAGAAATGACTCATAGTTTTTTCCAGAAAATACACTCATATCTAGAAAAAGAGAGCAAAGTTCTGGAAAGAAACAAAACCAGATGTTCTGTTCAGGGCTGGCCCCTAAATGGAGTAACCTTAGAAGGAAAACAACCTCAGTTCAGGGCCATGGGCAGTTGTTTCAGGGGAGCCTGGGGTAAATTTACCCATGCAACTTGATTCCAGCAACCCAGAAGGATAAATATTTATTACCTTAGTTATAAACCCACCGGAAAAAAAAAAAAATCAAATCTACAGTCACAATCCAACCATTGCAGTGGCTGTTTCAGCAGAACTTGTTTCTGAAATCTGAGCAATTGGACAGAAATTCTTGGAGAAATGTTCAGACCCTAAGACAACCCCTCCCCCACCTTTCCATCCTCTGGTGCAAACCTGTGCCTGCACTCTGATCTTCTCAAAGCAGGAGAGCAAGTTGGGCAGCGTCTCAGAGCTGTTTGCGTGTAAGAGTTTGGTTTGAGAAACCCGTATCTCTTCCTGTGGTCCACAAAGCAAACCCCGGTGTAAAAAGAGGTTCGTCCCTAGGCTGACGTTGTCCAGACCACCCTCCCCAGGCAAGGTGTTATTCTTCATAGGAGAGAGTATTTGCCCAAGGTCTGTGACAGGCACTCGGACTGCATAGAGAAGAGTGAAGTTTGACTCTTCATCGCCTATTCCTCCAGCTTCCTAATACTTTTCTGGTTGTTGTTTCAGATGATGCTAACTCCTTCCCTGAAATAAAGAACAGCCTGCAAGTTCAGCATTACCATGTCCTTATTTGCTAGTTCAAATTCTCACTATTATATAAAGTGGGCAAAGATGTAGTCTCCCCTAGACCCAGGAAGAGTCCTCGCTGCTTTGCTTGAGCAGTGAAATGGGAGGCCATACAAGTACAGAGAATACTTTTCAACTCAAGTAAGTGAAGATCCAGCACAGTCTACGCTTTAATCACCAGGGGCAGCAGCAGAAACCAGCAGCTCCACACTCAGACCAGGTCTCCTCGTAGTATCATCCATGACACAGTTAAGAGACAAGTGGATGTCAAGAGACAAGTGGGGTTTTGTACACTCAATGTCAACAGGAAGCAGAAACAGGCATTGAAGTCACACCCATTTTAAGTATCACTCAGTCTGCTTGTGTTCACCGTAAAGAGTAGCGGCAAAGAAGTCCCCATTAAATTTCCCCAACTATATTAAAAGTATACTCTGATTTTGCATGTTGAAAATGTTTGTGCTTCTTTTAAAAATTCATTCAAATGACACTGAACAGAAAACTGTTAAAGAGGGACACCTGATATGTGGATTTGAAGTGACTGAAAGCCTTGGAAAGCTGTGATCTTCTGGGATAACCCTGAATGAACATGTTTGCCGCAACTGGAACCCCAGCACTCATGGGCATGGCTAGACACACATGGAGTCTGGCTGCCGTCGCCTGCTCAGCTTCATCTCATGGTGACCCCGTCCCAGCTCATCCCACTCTCCCATCTAAAGCCACATTCCAAGGTCCTGCCCAGCATCCTGGCACCCGGCTCCTTCCTGCCCCTGCCTGGCCTCTCCTTAACCTCCCTGGCATCTGCCTTGTGGGATCCTCGAGCATTTTCCCTCTGCACTCCCTCTGCACCGTTGGGTGTTAAGAATATTATTCCCTTCCTAGTTAAGTTCGTTTCGAGTGGGTGTTTTGGTTTCCTGTGGCTGCCATAACAAACTCACCCAACCTGGGGGCGTCTAAAACAAACAACAGAAGCTTCCTCCCTTACAGTTCTGGAGGCCGGGAGTCTCAGGTGAAGGCGCTGGCAGAGGTGGCTCCTTCTGGAGGCTCAGAGGGAAAGTAAGTTCATGCCTCTCTCCTGGCTTCTGGTGTGCACAGCAGTCCTTGGTGTTGCTTGGCTTGCGGACACATCTCCCCAGTCTCTGCCTTCATCTTTGAATGTGTCTTTGTGTCTCTCCTCTTCTTGTGAGGACACTAGTCATATTGGATTAGGGGCCCACCCGACTCCGTTATGACTTCATTTTAACTAATTACCTCTGCAAAGAATCTATTTCTAAATCAGGTCACATTCTAAGGTTCCTGGAAGGACATGAATTTAGGGGGGACACAGTTCAACCCAGTACACTAGGGATCTGACTTTGAATTTTAATATGCTACTCTCAATGCACCTGGTCCAGCACTCTAAGCTGAACAAACAGTCCAGAATTAGGCGTTGGTGATTAATTTTACCTTATCCTGACTTGTCCCAGTATGGACCCTTGACCCAGCAGAGAAGACACATGGGTGTGGCCCATGGAGAGACTTACACAGATACTCTATGACCTCTTAAGTTGCCAGAAATCATGTATGAAGGGCAACAAAGGATTGGAGACTTTGCAGAGAGAGCCCTGTATCAACATGTGCCTCGAAAGAGTTAAGCTTCTGAAGCAAAGGCTACAGAGTTAGTGAAGCCACAAATGCTGGGGAAACTGCACGGGTGTTCAGCCCTGCAAGATCCCTTCTGAGCACAGTGCAGGCAAATGCTGGCATGGAAAGGACCCCCAGATGAGCCAGGAAGTCTTCCACTCCATCATGAAGAATTGTTCTCTGGAGCGGGGGCCAGCGGGGACGTGTTTGAAACACTTACCATATGTGCCTGAGAAGGGTCTAATTTGTCCATCTTGAAATTTTGCCTTTCTTTTGAAAGGATAGTTAATTTAAAGTAATTTGTTTCACAGGTGAAAGCCTTTTTCCAAGTGTTTAATATATCACCCTTGGTTGCCTGAACAATTAGAAATTGTCACCAAAGAAAAATGTCGCAGTTCATGTAAATAACTGTTTACCTAAAGGAATGGGAACCCACGAGAGTCAGCATACTTTAATGAGGCATGACAACAGAGAGAAAGCCCGGGCCGGCTGCATCTGCGAAAGCTGACATTGCTTATGGTAAAAATTGGCCAAAACAACTATTATTTGTTTTTTTCTTGTCAGAAATAATGTAGCTTGAAAATTTTCAACAGGCAGCATGAGCCCAGACCGTTTGTTACTTCTAATGGCCTAATTGTTCTCCTGGCAGATATAAAAAATTGGGGCACTTGTATCATTTACCTAAATTTCTAATTAATGCAATGGCAAAAGAGAAATTGGAGCAGGAAAAAAAAGTTGAGCAATGTGACTGTTAGCCGTTATGTAACCCGTCTTTGTTAACTTTCCCACTATTTTCCCCAACAGCAGGTACCTTTGATCACCAACTAGACGTCATACTGTTTGTTTCAACAGGAGGAGGGAAAGATATATATGTCATTTGCTCAGATCTTCAGGAAATGGGGCTTCTGCTTTCTTAGCAAGCAACAAAAAATCCCATTGCAATGAAAGGCGAGTTACATACAGTTGGCATTTCCTAAAGAATGTGTACTTCTACCTACCCCTGAGTAGCAGAGACATACGTTCCACATCTGTGTAGCTCCTAGACCATGCTCAGGCGCAGGTTCTAATCCATACATCTGCAATTGGATTTCTAATTTTAAGGCTTTGGCATACAATGAATCATCTAATATTTGAAAATTCCTGGAATCATGCATAGCTGTAAAACAACCTCTTACTATTGAAGTCTTAACATTCTGTCTGTTGGACCCTTGATGATGTTTCTCTTGCAGTTCAAAATAATTCCCCTGAAAACGGAGGTAAAAACGCATTCGAGAAATGAAATTATGGCTGACGTTAACAAAGCTATAATAATGCAAAACAGCAGTGCCCACTGTGTTTTCCTTAGAATGACAATTCCATGAAATGCTTGGTGGAAAAAAATCAAACAATCTGAGGCATACTAGCTTTTCTTCTTAGAGCCCACTGATACATGAAGGGTTCTGAGATGTTCTGCAGTAAAGAATCGTTTTACAAGGTATTCAGATTCTCATTTTTCAAATGTATTTGACTTCACGATCCTTATTTTTACATGAAAAAAAAAATCATATTCTTCAGAAAAGAAATCTGTGGAGCCTAATTCTGATAATGAAGTACTTACTGGTTTGTGAAGGAATCCATTCCAGTGATAACACTAATAATTGGATTAACACAGATGAAGTAAAGGGAACACCTAGTGAGAGGCTGGGGTGTAGTGTCTAATAGATGTTAGTTGGCTAGTGAAGAAAGAAGAGGGGGAAATTGTTCTTCATACCGAAGTATAAAACAATACCTTCTGAGGCTTTCCTCCACGGCTTAGAGAATCAGAGACCAGAACTAACCACAGGTATCCGAGAATGACCGATGCCCCCTCCTTCAAATCGCCTCTGCTCCAAAGGACAAACTTCTGATTCCCATAACAGCAACTTACACGGAAAGGTTTCCCTATCCTTCAAAAGTGGTCAATGTCCTCTGCATAGAGCCAGCTTCTGGGAATCCTTTCCAAAACGTGGCATCCTGTGCCACCTCCATTATGGTAGGCTCATTCCATGCAGTTATTTTTACTCTCTAGTTCCAAATATTTAATTATCTGAGAGCTGGCATATTTTGAGTCCGGATCAATCAGATTCTCAAAATAGCTTTCATGGGAAGCACTGTGACGTCACTTGTCGCCATTTTATCTTCTTTCTCTCTAGTTCCCAGCCCATGGCACCCATTTCCATGATGTCACATATTACCTGTGTGCTAGTGGCCCCACATTTTATTTCCAGTCTGTGCTTACCTTTTACTTGTGATCTCTACTTGGATATCTCAACTTAAATTTTACATGTGCAACTTAAATTTTACATGGAATCCCCTGCCTTTCCCCCAAACTCTGAGGTTCCAATCCCGTTTCCCCACCCATAATAACAGAATCCAGCTGGTTTCTCGAACTGAAAAGCCAGGTGTCTTCCTTGATTGCTTCCTTACGCTCAGATCCAGTTCATCCACCAGATCTGTAGGGCCTACCACCAATCCCCATCGTGAGCAGGTCCAGTTCCTTCTACAGTCCCTGCCTTATTCGCGTCTTGGCCACTGTCCACTCTCTGTAGCTGCTAGAGTGGCCTCCTGCCGGCTTGCCCTACCTGAGGCTTGACTCCCTCCTGTCCATTCTCCAGAGAGCAAACGGAAGGACTTTAAATCTAGCAGTGAATACAGTGGTATCGCTTCCTCACACAAATCCCTTGCAAGGAATCACAGTGACTTTCAAATAAAATCCCAACTGCTGAAGATAGACCTTGGGTTAAGGTCATCTATCACCTTCTTTCTTCTCTAGCCCATTCCCAAATGCCACCTCCTACTCCCTTGTACCCTGGCAAGAGAGCTTCTGGAAGCTTCTTCTAGTAACCAGCTTCTCCTAGCCTCAGAGCCATCACTCGAGCCGTTTCTTCTGTCTTGGAAGCTCATCTTGCCACTCCCCCTCTCCCTTCCCTTCCCCTGGCCAATGCCCGCTCATGCTTTGGTCTCTTTTGATTTTCCTCTTGCTATTACATGTACCTCATGGCTGTGCTTACACAGAAATCCCTGACTATTTCTCAGACTATTTTCTTTCAATCATCACTTTGAAGATTTTTTTTTTTTTTTTTTTTTTTTTTTTTGAGACGGAGTCTCGCTCTGTTGCCCAGGCTGGAATGCAGTGGCGCGATCTCGGCTCACTGCAAGCTCTGCCTCCTGGGTTCACGCCATTCTCCTGCCTCAGCCTCCCTAGTAGCTGGGACTAGCAGGCGCCCGCCACCACGCCCAGCTAATTTTTTTGTATTTTTAGTAGAGACAGGGTTTCACCGTGTTGGCCAGGATGGTCTCGATCTCCTGACCTCACGATCCGCCTGCCTCCACCTCTCAAAGTGCTGGGATTACAGGCGTGAGCCGCTGTGCCCGGCCCACTTTGAAGATTCTTGATTCATGTTGACACACTGCTCTCCAGAAAGGAAAATAATTTCCTCCTCTATAGGGTAGTATAGGAATCTGCCAGTATCGTCACACCTGTGTCCATTTCCTTTGGCTGCCATGACAAAGTACCACAGACTGGGGGCTTAGAACAGCACACGTATGTTGTCTCAGAGTTCTGAAGGTTAGATATCCAAACTCCAGGTGTTGGCAGGACCAGGCTTCTCTGACTGGTCTAGAGGAGAATCCTTCTTTCCCTCGTCCCAGTTTCTGGTGTTTGCCGGCAATGCTTGGCTTGTAGATGCAATACGCCAGTGACGTGACATCTTCTCCCTGTATCTTCACAGCATCTTCCCTCCATGCATGTCTGTCTGTGTTCAAATTTCCCTGTTGTACAAGGGCACCGGTCTTACTGGATTAGGGGCCACCCTGATCACCTCGTTTTAACTTGTTACCTCTAATAAAGACCTGATTACCAAGTAAAGTCACATTCTGAGGCCCTGGGAGTTAGGACTCCAACATACAGTTTTGTAGAACAGACACGACTCAACCCATAGCAATGCCCTAACCAGCTCCTCTCTTTGCATTATCATATTTATAAAATACTATCTACCTGCTCACTCCTGGTTTCTTTTATTTCCTGTGGCATAGCCATTGGTGAATTTGTACACTTGCTCATTTTTCTTCATCACTTGAACTTCGGATTTCCAGTTATGCCTTTACCACATTCAGTCCTGACAGAAATTCTTCCAAGCATTTCGTCCACCTCTTCTGCTCTGCCTGCCCACCAGGGATGTTTTGATCGCCCAGTTAACAGAAGGAATTACAAACGAAGCACTGCACTTGTTCCTCTGGTCACTGGTGGTAAACACGCTTCAGAAGCATGAAAGTGAGCAACTTCCTTCTCAATAGGAAGACTGGACCTGTTGTCACATAGAATTGGCAAGAACTGAAATTTAATTGCCTAACCCCCAGCACAAATTCTAGAAAAGGATGTTTCTCATTGGTTAAGTGAAAAATAACCAAAAATCCTTCTCTGTGTGACTCGTTTCTACCTATTATAGCCTCAATTATTGCAAACTACCCTAGCAGTGCCTATTTTTTTTAAAGCCCTTTTATTCATTTCCACTAAACATGCCAAGCACTGCTATTATTATCTGAAGTGTGAATTTTTTAAAAACCATTGAACTGTATTATATTAAAGCAATAAAAGTGATTATCTAGTCGAAACCCCTCCAATTCACCAATGAGGAAAATGAGATTTAGGGAGTTAAGCCTAAGATTACATGGACGATTAGAGGAAGAAAGCAAGGTCTAGAACACCAACTGCCCGCTCCCAGCTAAGCTCTTCTCCAGCCTGGCTGTTGTCAGTCTTTGTAACTGTAGACCTTAGGAAAGACCTCAAGGGAATGTGGTTATCGTTCAAGATGATAGTGGTTACTCTGATATTTATGACTATGTGACAGGCACGGTATTTCGTTTCTTACTCACATCTCTCACCTGAGGCCTGTAACAACCCTCTGTTGCAGGCGCCATTCCACTTTATGAAATAAGCCCTGGAGTTTGGGAGATCACAGGCCTGCTGCCAGGGTCACAGAGCGTTGAGTTCAGGCCAGGACTTGGCTCAGGTTTCTAAGATGAGTGAGCTCTTTCCACTAAATTCCACTGAATTTCCACTGAAATTCTGACTTCCTCCAAAACATTACAGTCACCCCTGGCCTTTTCTGGCATCAAAAAGCTCCTTGGAAAGGCAGTTATTGAAATAGGTACTGCAAAGCAACGTGTGCAGCTCTGAAATCTCGGTCCTGAAATAAGGTCTTCCATTGCTTCACTGCTACACACAAACCTTCTTCCCCCACCCCCATAAACTAAGAAACTTACATTTCTGGGTCTGAAAAATGCAGTTAAATTCAAAGGGCCATTTATGATATTTTTATAAAGATGTTTTCTCTCTTGCATTAATGGGAACAGTTCCTATTTAATGTAAAACTAGGCCCTGGCAGCGGTGTCAATATTTCTAGCTTCATTATTATACATGTGGTCTTATTGATTCTGTTCATAGTTTTACTGTTAAGAATTAAGTCATGAGCCTTGTTTCTTAATCTCGTTTTATCCTCACTACTCATCCTAATCATTCTTTACATTAAAGGATTAGTGCTCGGGGTGCAACTGGACAAATAATAATCCACCTTGGAAAAGATACTTTTCCAAAAAGAGAACAAGGGTAATTTTTCCTTGTAAGTAGGCTTAGCAAAGAGGGCAATGGCCTTGAAGGTGCTTAAAGAGTGAGAGAGTGTCCGTGCATAGCAATTCCTCCACAGTAGACGGGGAGAAGCATTCCATTTTCCATAACAATAATCCTGGCTTCTCCTGGTCCAGCTAAGTAACTCCATCACCATGGAGCACCATGACACTGCTTCCCTCGGAAAGATTAAACACCCTAGCATGTGGGTTCTACTCTTCAGTCATCCCAAAGTCTGATGGGAGGTGGGACACAGGAGACCACCAGGATTTCTGTGGCCACTCGATGACAACAAACCTGTGCTCTCCACATTGAGGTGGTGGAGAAGTTTCAGGATCTACCCCAGCGGCCCCTGGTGTATGTTTTCCCACTTGGAAGAGTTGAGTGAGCCCTGATTCACTCCACAGCTGAGTTGCTTTAGGGGAAAGAGCTACTACCCATTAGAGAAAAAAGCCCTCTCTGTTGGAGGGAAATTACTTTAACCATTGAAGGGTAACGCCATTCAACCAGGTAAACCTTGGAGTCGAAACCCTAATACCTCATTACTGACAGATTCCAAGCCAGCCGGAGATCCGGCAGAGTAAATATTGATGTCCACAGCCCCAGGGAGATTATCTGCCAGAACGAGCAGTGGGACCTCTGTTCCCGCTCCTTGCTTGAATACCATCAGGCAGACATTGCCACCGTCCACCGCCCCCCATTTGTACAAGCACTGACTTAACCTATGGAAGTGTGCTGGACTCTGCTGTATAGAGGATAGGCACATGTCTGTGTCCTTGGGGATGCAATGGCCGACTAGGAGCAGCATCACTCAAGGAAATCCCACAGCTTTAGGGCAAAGCAGATCTAGAGGTGACCTCTTACTCTGCCACTCCCAATCTTGGCAGCCTTGGGCAACTTACCTGACTGGTCTCAGGAGTTCCAGTATCCTTACTGCCGAAATGGGGATAGAAATACCTATTCCTCAAAGGCTGGAAACAATAAATGAGGCAATAGATACAGATGTAAATATCTATTACAGTGACAGACACTCATTAAAGAGCCACCATGATTACTGTCAAAGCCAGACTCCATTATCGACAGAAAAACAAGCGGAAAGAAATGTGCAGCCCTGTACTGTCATTCACTATTATTTTAATTAATCAATTTCAGTATTGAGACTTCGAACAGAGTCATTCAAAAGAAAAACATTATAAGAGGAAACTGAAAGGGCTTGTGATCTATTTTTAAATCTGCTACTTCCTGGTTGAAGAGTTTGGTTAACTGGGTTACCGATGCTTTGTTTTATATTCCTCCCCTATGAGTTAGAGATAATTAGTCATAATATGATTATAACATACAACTCAAAACACACCAGGATACACTGTAAGTCAGTGAAAAAAGCCATGGTACATAACGGGTACACAATAAATGTTTGTTGAAATAATGAAAGTTAAATGAAATCACAGAAATATGTGTTTTCAATGTGTTACCAAAAACATATCTGAACCTATTTGTCAATAAAAAATGAGAGTTAAATAGCTCCAGTAATTAATAACATTTTTAACATACTTTTTATTCTTTCAAGAGTCAAACAAGTGTCAAGTGCCCAATGTATGCCTGCATGTTGAGAATATGAGAACATCGAGGAAATACAGCCTAGGACTTGGGATCTAGTGGGAAAGACAGACAATTTTTTTAAGCACTACATCTGTGTCATAACAGAGGAACAGATGAGGTGTTTGGAGAGCACAAGACAATGTAGATAGCTAAATAGGTCTGTTGAGATCAAAAGCGGCTTCGTGGAAGAGGCAAAGCTTTAGTTGATACTTGAAGAAAACAAGAAGTGGGAACTCTTGGACAAGAAGATGAGCATTCCAGATGGAATTTCATGGTGCATGAGTGGGTGCCACGTGCAAAAGTGCAGGCGTCTGTGAGCAATACCAATAGGATGCAGTGTGAGAACCATGTAGAGGGTTATAAGAGAGGGGCAGAGGCCATATCAGCAAAGGCCTCATAAGCCATAGGTTAAACTCTACCTTTGGATAATGAAAAGCATTGACTAAGCAGAAATCTAACATTATCCATAGAAGAACATGACTAGAGGGGGTGAAACAGAGGCCTCAGTTAAGAAGCTAGTGTATTAGTCTACTCTCATGCTGCTAATAAAGACATACCCAAGACTGAGTAATTTATAAAGAAAAAGAGGTTACATGGACTTACAGTTCCACATGGCTAGGGAAGCCTCACAATTATGGCAGAAGGCAAAGGAGGAGCAAAGTCACATCTTACATGGAGGTAGGCAAGAGAGTGTGTGCAGGGGAACTGCCCTTTATAAAACCATCAGATCTCATGAGACTTATTCACTATCACAAAAACAGTGTGGGAAAACACCCACTCCCATGATTCAGTTACCTCCCACCGAGTCCTATGGCACTTGGGGATTATGGGAGCTACAATTCAAAATGAGATTTGGGTGGAGACACAGCCAAATCATATCAGCTAGTCAGCAGTTTGGCCAAGAAACTATGTGGAGTGAGGAAGAGCCAGAAGCTTGAGATGACTTCCAGATTTCTGGCTCAGGTAACTGTATTAAGAGTGATGTAATTTGCCAATAATAGAGGTCTCAAAGGAGGAGGGCCAGGTCTGGTAGAAGAGGAAAGGTAATTTATAAGTAAGTTTTGGTCACAAAGATTCAAAGATTTTTGTGTGCCTAGAGGATATACTGACAGAGAAATCCTCAAGGCAGTCGGAAATACATGTCTGGAACTTATAGCATATTAAACGGTAGTCATAGCAGACCAGAAGTCATGAGAACATATAAGATTTCCCAGGGAAAATTTGGAGGGTGAAAGATAAGAGCACCAAGGAGGGATCCTGAGAAAATGACAAATATTTAGAGTCAGCTATAGGAAGAAAAATATCCAAAGAAGACTGAAGAGCTGGTTGAAGGAGAGAAGAATGGTTTGAAAGCACATGGCACATTCAGATATCTCAGTGATTAAAATGGCAAAAGAGAAATGGGTTTCAAGAAGAGGGAAGTTAATTGAAGACAATAGATGAATATTTTTAGAGTGAAGTTCTTTCTAAGTATACTAATAATAAAAGAGAAAATTTTAAGAAGACACATTTTAAAAATATTAAGATGGTAGATTTATACCCCAATACATGAGCAACTACACAAAATGTCAGTGGGCGAAATCTTCTAATTAGATGAAAAGGAAAAAGCTGTTAGACTACACGAAAATAAGACAAACCCAATCTCATGCTACTTTGAGAAATATATCCTAAATATTAGAACACAGAAAGCTTAAAGCAAAAGGGTGGGAAAACACATATTATACACACTCTAACTAAAAACTGTTGTGTATATGTGTGTGTATGTGTGTGTATATATATGTTTTTGTTTTTGTTTTTGTTTTTGTTTTTTTGAGACAGAGTCTCGCTCTGTCGCCCAGGCTAGAGTGCAGTGGTGCAATCTTGGCTCACTGCAAGCTCTGCCTCCTGGGTTCACGCCATTATCCTGCCTCAGCCTCTCCAGAAGCTGGGATTACAGGTGCCCGCCACCACATCTGGCTAATTTTTTGTACTTTTAGTAGAGCTGGGGTTTCACCGTGTTAGCCAGGATGGTCTCGATCTCCTGACCTCGCGATCCACCCGCCTTGGCCTCCCAAAGTGCGTGCCTGGCCATGTATATATTAAAATAAGAAAAATTAGATTTCAAAATGGGATTATTGCCAAAGATAAAAAGGAATGTATCATAATTTTAAAGAGTCCATTCATCTGCAAGAAATAGCAATCATAAATGTGCATGTACCTAATAATATAGCTTCAAAATATATGAAACAAAAAGTAACAGAACTAAAAGGGAAAATAGTGAAATCTATAATTACAGTTGGAGATTTAGCACACCTTCTAAGTAATTAAGGTGAGAAAAAACACTAATAATGCAGAAGATTTTAACAGCATGACTAACAAACTTGACCTAAGTGGCAAAGACAGAATGCTATACCCAATTATGTTAGAATAAGCATTCTTTTCAAGTGCACATGGAGCACCTACCAAAATATATCTTATGCCAGTTTTTGAGCAAATCTCAATAGATTTTAAATGATTAAAATAATTCAGAGCATGATCTCTGTCCATAGTGTACATGAGTTGGAAAATAATCATAAAAAGATAACTAAACATTCTCCAACTGCTTGAAATAAAGCCATATACTAAAAAATAACCACCTAAGTAAATATAAATGTGAAATTATATTGAACCAAAAATAACAAAAATATATGAGATATAGCTAAAGTAATGCTCAGAGGAAAATTTGTCACTTTAAATATATATATTAAAAGAAAGAATAAAGACTGGAAATTGAACACTAAACATGTCTCTCAAGAAGTAAAAATTAAAAAACAGAAAATTATGCCAAGCACTGTGGCTTATACCTGTGATCCCAGCACCCTGGAAGGCCAAGGTGGGAGGCCTCCTAAGCCCAGGCGTTCAATACCAACCTAGGCAACATAAGGAGACCTTGTCTCCACGTAAAAAATTTTAAAATATTAACTGGTCATGGTGACACATACCTGTGGTCCAAGCTATTTGGGAGGCTGAGGCAGATACTTCACTTGAGCCCAGGGGGTTGAGGCTTCAGTGAGCTATGATCACACCACTGCACTCCAACCTGGGCAGCAGAGAAAGACCTTGTCTAAAAACAAAAACAAAAACAAAAACAAAACAAAACACAGCAAATTAAGTCCAAAGAAAGCAGAAGAAAGGAAATAAGAGAGATGAGAGCAGTAATCAATGAAATGTAAAAGAAACATATAATAAGTAAAATGTATTTGACAGTTTTGAGGAAAAAAAATACAATATCTCTAAGACCTTAGAAGATCAAAAAAAAATTTAAATTAAAATTATACAGTATCAGAAATACAGAAAGGGTCATCACTACAGGTTCTACAGACATTAAAAACGTAATAAGATGGTACTGTCAATACCTTTCTGCCAGTGAATTTGAAAACATAGACTGGACAAATTACTTTCAAAATATAACCTACCAAACTGACACCAGAAGAAACATAAAATCGGAATAGTCCTGTGTCAATAACCAAAATTGAATTCTCCATTAAAAATTTCCCACATAAAAAAATACAATACCCAGATGACTTTACTGTTGAATTCTTTCAAACCTTTAGGAAGAAAATAATACCAATTTTATACAAGGTCCCTCAAAGAGTAGAAAAAGACCCAATACTTCTCAATTTGTTTGTGAGACTAGCAAATGCCAACTCTAGCTTACAAGATAAAAAATATACATATTCTCTCTCTCTCTACATATATATGTATATACCCATACATATATACATGTTCACATACAATATAATGTATATTACAACATACTATACAGAAAATGCCAAGTAAATGTATGTACATATGTATATGTCCATGTGTGTATATATATAAAATGCATGTCTCATTATAACTTATATGTGTCCACATTCAGAGAGTTCTGAAAGAAAGGAATATATAATAAAGGTAACTATTACTATTTTATGTAGTTGGAATTATCTTGTTCTTTTTTAATTGTTTCAGAATTTTCATTTTTTAAAATAAGTATGTGCAACGTTTATGTTGAAAATGTTATAGCCCTTTTATTTTGAAAAAAATAAAATCAATGTTAAGGCATGTTACATTTTTTAATGGTGTTACTCAATATAATTCACACCCCTTTTAATTTCCTTATCATTTAAAGTTTACAATTCAATGACTTTTAGTGTATTCACATAACAGAGATCAGAGAAAATACTTCAAAAGTGTCCCTTAGAATGTTAGTTTTAGTTAGATAAGTAAACTTTAAAGTATAAGTTAAATCCAATAAACTATAGTGGATTGCGGGATGAAAAGCGAAGTGAAGAAGTAAAGACTGAATAAAAACATGCATTTTCAAAAAGCTTGATTGTGAAGGAGAGGGAGCAAGATGCTACCCCATGGGATGCCCCATCACTGAGGGAGGGTATTTTCATAGGAGGTATCTGAACGTAG
Source organism: Mandrillus leucophaeus (assembly GCF_000951045.1). Lineage (NCBI taxonomy): Eukaryota > Metazoa > Chordata > Mammalia > Primates > Cercopithecidae > Mandrillus > Mandrillus leucophaeus. The sequence goes on along the minus strand of NW_012105997.1, from coordinate 539,117 downwards.
ATCTCCTCTCAAAGCAAAGAGAGGCAATAAAAAATAGGAACAAAGAAGAATGGTTTTATGGATTAAGACTTTCTGGAACAGATGGGGGAAAAGCAGTGAGACACACCATTGACAGTCTTTATTGGACTTTGTTCTCCTCTCTGTTCCCAGAGTCCTTGTTGTCCTGCCTTCCTTCCGGACCTGCTTCACCCTGTCCTGTACACATTCCAGGCACTTGCCGGGAGCCTGTGGCATCACCTTCTAGCTTGCACCTGCCATCAACACAAGGGAAACAAGGTGGGAGGGAAAATATGTTCTTTCTCCCGGCCCCTACTTCTGGGTCTCCACTTCATCCCATCCTTGGAGACTTCTTGGAAATTCTCCCTGCAAACGACTGTGGCAAACTCCTTGGGTTCCGCGCCTAGGGCCATGGAGCAAGAAGACCAGGAGGGCTGCCTTCAGGCTCCTCCTGCTTGATTCTTAACCACCTAGTTTTTCTGGGTATCTTCAGTTACCAGAGATTCGCACTTCTGCCTGACATGTCTGACTTCCTTCTGCAATGTTCAAGATTATTCCATACTCATGAATATTCATCCAAAGAAAAGAAAGAATAAAATAATTGACTCAAAGGGTAACATCTACTACAAAAAAAGGAGGCAAGTGGGTAGAAACATGAGGCAAATTAAGATTTGAGTCTCGGAGTTTTATGTGAACCTTGTTTTAGGTGTGAGAAAGAGTAAGTTTTTGTATATAAAAGAAAGTTCTTATACATAAATATAATTATATGTTATTGACACACATATCATCTTATTAATAAAAGTGAATCACTGAGGCAGACCCCAGCCCCAGCCCTTGTAGGGACCTGTAGAAACAAGAACTTATCTGGAATAAAGGAGGAAAATGATCTCTTAGAAATCTGGTTGATTTTTGACAAGAAACAGTTGGTGATTTATAAAGTTCTCAGATTGTTTTTAAAGATGATGGCATTTTTCTTGAATTTATCTAGAACTCTTTACCTTTGTCTCCTTCATACCAGTTAGAGTCCTTGCCCTTAAATCTAGCTGCTCCCCCCAAATAATAATCTCTTGAATCCCCTACTCTCCTGACCTACTCAAACTTGAGGTTAGAGCACTGGACAGTAGTTAGAGAAATTTTTGGCAATATAAAGGAAAAAAAATGTTTAATTTGAGCAACAGATGGACAATTGCATATTTCATTGTGGTTGGCAGCTTGCCTTTTCTTAAAGAGGCATTCATGAGCCCTGCCAACGGGGGCCTCAGGTGCTCCCGGCTGGTTCTCACTAACCAGGGTGGGCATGGGTCCAAGGCATCTTCATGCCGGGCCCCGCTGACATCTTCAAGTTCACTGCAGCCTCAGGACCCTGACTGGCTCCAAGCCAGAGTGACTGCTTTGTGCAGTGAATCAAAGTCACTGACCATTTCTGGAACCAGAGATGGTGTCTGAAGACGTCCCCAAATCCACAGCAGGCTACTGCTTTCCCTCAAAGAAGTGACTTTCCAGCAATCCCATTTCCCATCTGTTTTCCAGGCAAATGCAAGTGGCAACCCTTCATCAAGGTGTCTTCTATGCACACATGTACTTCTCTAATTGTTTGGGAAATTTGGAGGTCATGAGCTTGGGAGACAACAAGCTAGTGACTTTAAAAACACACAGAATGCTAGACCTAAAAGCAACCTTGACCTCATGTACCACACCTGTGTTTAATTTAAAGGGTGAGGAAAGTGAGACTCTAAAGTCACACCCAGTGTGGAGCAGTGTTCAGTCCCCGGGTCCATGAAGCAAACCCTCCCACTCAGATAATACCCAGGCATCCCCAGTCTACCAAATGAATTCCTCCTGGGACTCCCTTTCTCTCTCCCCAGGCAAAACAATGTGCCCGTTGCATCCTGGTGACAGCACAGCAGTAGTACAGTGAGCCATTTCCGTTTGTGTCTAGCAGGCCATCCCCACCTCCATCCTGGGGGCAGATTGGATCTTGCCAGGTTTCAGATCTCAAGCCTAGCATTTAGTAGCACTCAGTAAAAATTTGCTAGGACATTGCAACAGTGCACTGGCATTGACGTTTCTCTCCATCCTGGCATGTTATGCAACAAAAGATGCTTCCCAAGGATGTCCAAGAATCCCAGAAAATACAGATCTCAGAAACTTATGCTGAACCTTTCAATTTTCAGAAAGAATCCGCCCCCCCCCCCCAACCGGCTAAGTCAGACACTCAGTTGGCTCCGATGTGGATGACTCCACACAGACAAATTGCAGAAGTCCTGAGGCTGAGCCAGGGTCTAGCAAGAGAGACAGAGAGTTCCTGCCAGCAGCCACTCCCTCTCTCCCCAACAGGGGAGGCACGGGGCGGCCCCTCTGTGGACCAGGCTCTCTCTGTTCTGCCAAGGTCATGAGTATTCCTACCCACTCAGAAGCCACTCTAGCTCCACTCTCTCCCTTTCTGGATTCCTGTGGAAACCGAAATCAAATACGTGTTAGGTTATCATTCTCCAAAATGAGAATCCCTGGTACGCAGCAACAGAAAATAACATGTATTTAACACGGGGCACACAGAACTCTTGGTTAACACTTCCTGACTCCAGATTTGAGGAAGACTCGCCAGTGACCCACATGACTACTATTTCTAATTGCTCTCTTCTTGATTGTTATTTAGTCTTCATTTCTAGGCTGCCAGCTGCCTTACCACGTATGTCACCACCCGAAGCCTGACTCACCTTTCCTGGAGGTAGCACTGACGCTCGGTGCTGAGCAATCCGAGCCACCGGGGGGTGACAGGAAGAGGGAGCTGGCACAGCTCGTGCAGTGGGCTCCAACACATCATCATCTCAGATTGGTTTTGATAGCTTTTCTTTTGGAGCTATGATCAGTTATCATGTCAGTACGTAATGTAAAAAGGCACTCCACTAAATGGCACATCAGGGGGACCATCACCTGGAAATTTTTCACTTCCAGCAATACTCCCACTTGTTACGGGAGCACAGAAACATTTTCTAATGCTTTTTATTCTTTGAATTCCCTTTCTCTACTGCCTTGAAAAAAATTAATAAACCAGGATGCAGTAGAAAACTTGTTGTTGAAAAAAATTGTAGAAAAGCAAAGAAAGGCTAAACATGTAATTCGAAGTAGTGGCACATCAGGGGAGAGAAAGCAAGGGTGAGGATGAATGCATGACTGTAAAGTGCATCATCCAAAATGGGACCCTCTGGGGAGTCAAAGGGGCACTGCCAGTAAATGTGCCCCCACAACATGGTAAACCAGAGTGGCCACACTCAGGAGACTAGACACACACAGAGACTACCGTTATCACTCATCTAAAGTCTAGGTCTCCAGTCAGTTGTGGGTTTATGGGTGTTCATTACATTATTAATACATGCATATGTAAAATAGGGCTGTGCATGGTCGAATGATGACAGAGATTAATAAACCAAGGACCAGTACTAAAACAATTCTGTGCACCAGAGGTGCATTTTAAAAAATTAACGCTCTCACTGGTGAATCCAGCTAAAGGTGGAGTTATGTCACCTGGTGCTTCTTTATCATCATCCTTCTGCTCTTTATTATATAACTTTGCAATGTTCACCTCTCTCTCTCTCTCTCTCATTTTCTGTCTCTGTCTTCATACTGTAAATACAGTCATTTAAACCTTTAATAGATCTTTCAGGTCAACTGTCACATTAGAACCCAGACTGCCAAACCCCAAACCACATATTCTCTTTAATACATTTACTTCCTATTTTCTTTCCATTGACTCTAAAACCAAAAAAA